>NC_051162.1:106148281-106199826 GCF_013339745.2 Dermacentor silvarum | reverse complement strand
AAGGCAAGAAACTAGTATTGGTAGCAGTAGAAAACTTTATTTATTGTTTTCTAATGAGGTCCCAGAGCGTGGAGCCCTAAGTTCAGGGCCCCATTCGCTGCTGCTATCCGGCTGGCCCGGTCGATCAGGCATCGCTGGTCGTCCAAGGCTGTGCTGAAAAGAGCGGCTTCCCACTGGGATGGGGAGGCGTTGGGTATTCTAGATAGACCGGGTGGCTTGGAGCATTCCCACGTAGAATGGTAGAGGTTTGGACTAGAAACAGACGTACCTCATACAGAAAAGTGGCAGTAACTTGCCAAAAAGACATCAGGCAGAGCGAAATGCTACTTTACTTTGTTACTGGTACTACTTCATTCTAACGTACCATTACCTCTAACCATCACTCTAAACATACCATCCGCAGACTGCAATTCTTCGGAATGCGGCCCGAACGAAGACAGAGTGAAAGGTCATGCCCGGCGAGACAGGTTCTGCCGGCCCCACGTGACGCCTCGTGACGTACTCACGAGACGCCGTAGTTGCGTCTGCAAACGGGGTTACGTCCGCAACTCCTGGGACGAGTGCGTCACCGTGAGACAGTGCACCAAGTGCAAGTGCCGACCGCAGAAGGACTGGAACCTCTGTGCGTCCGGCTGCCCTCCGCGCTGCAACCAACCCATTGCCCAAACCTGCCGCACGAACTGCAGTCCCGGGTGTGACTGCCCTCCTGGCTGGGTGCTGTGAGTCGACGCACATTCACTACCAATTTCCACTGTAGCGTAAGAACGTTCTGTTGTAAACGCAAATGAGTTCGCGTGTTAGAGCGTATGGTAAAAAGAGGCTGCGGCAACCAAGGCAAGAATGATCGCGATATGATACTAAAAGGCCCTATCTGATACGCACCTTCATGGCAATAGACCTCAGGCCCGCAACCATGAAATAGATCCTAGAACCATCACGAATATATATGTAGAAAGGCGAGCACTTCTACCTATTGAAGATTTTTGGTAGAGAGTAATATTACTGGAAAGTATTCATTTGAGTTTCTATTCCTTTATTTGCCAATAACCATCCGAATGCTGGTGACCTGAGCTCGTTTTTTCTTTATTTTGATTATGACAGCTGTCAGCAGGTGTCTTATATGACATGTGTTGCGATTTGCATTGATTGCGTGAGGTGACTTTCAGGTCTAATTTGGTGTGAGTTGTCTCTTCCATATTCATATGAGGTGACCACGTTCAACTTCTTTTTTCAAGTTCTGTGTGTGGTGAATTCTTTCAGTGTATTTGCGTCACCTGACTGTATGGCTCTTTTGTTGATATATTTCATTTAATTAAATGCCGGCTTGTTACGACATATTTAGTATATATTTGCTCTATTAGAAAAATAGTAGCCTGTGCGGCCTGAAATCTCCAACATCTCCTAAATATTACTCATTAAGAAAAAGGCACCTGGTAAATGCAAAGCAGTTCCTAAAACAAAGCACCCAGAGGAGCGGTGATCCGTAGATTGAATACTTCAAAGTAGGAGGTACTTCATGAACTTAGATTTCCGGTCTTTTCTATAAAACATTACAAATAGACCGTTTGAGGGCATAGCCCAGAAGTGGTGCTCTACAACACTATATGGTCAAGCCCAAAGATGAAATAATAAATATTGACAATATTTTATGTGCTCTTACTGAAACGCGCAACTATAGTGCTCGCTCAGTAAATTTTACCTGTTACTACGCCTCCATTGATTTTCCGGGCAAGCAAATACACCGCCCTAAGTGGTGGTATACTCCATTGAAGTGTACATAGAGAGTGCTAGCAGTGTTTTTGCGTAAGTAAAGGCCTGTAGGTCGCCTGTCATTTCTGATAATTCTAGTGCACTCCTCCTCACGGCCCTTGACGTTTGACGTATGTTCATACTGACTGGGTGCAGTCAGTTTAAAGGCCCTGCATCTGGCTATATCAGAACTCCCAAATTGCACCTTAATGGTGCAGAGAAGTTGCTCCTGCTTAATATCCACCCGTCTTCCATACCCTCGCTCGCCTATACGTATGCGCCATGCACACTGTGCACTTGACCATATAGTTTAACACTGTCAAGCGCTCACAGCAAAAAGAAAAGGGTTACGAAGTTAAGAAACACAAAACGCTGTTATATTCACGCAGAGGCCTAAATAGCATCTGCGTTTGAAACGTTGGCAAACACTAACTTTGTAGTAGCAATACCTCCACTGGAGGAAGTTGACTTAATCACACTTCAATAACAACGTCAATGTAGTGTGCAAAGAATTCAAAGCGGACGGTTCACAAATATCTTCTAATATAGGAATTGCTTCTCATCCTATAAGCTTCCTCTACACTCCCCTTTTCGTCTATCGTTCATACGGCACTCCACAAGCTGCCCTTGTGAATTCAACCGCGCGTCCTCATCTTCTTGTTATTTTTCATTTCAAGATGAAACACTAATGTCAGGTGGAAGGCCTGTATAGTGCATAGTCTGCAACTATTCTTCAACACATTCTAGTATTTAATGCTACCCCAGTGAGCAAACACATCCCCCGTTGCGTTCAGTATGAAAGACTAACCTTTATTCCTGTCATTTTTTTTTTGATGCAGAGACTCAAAGGACAGGACAAGGTGCGTCAAGGTCCAAAGATGCTCGCCACAATGTCCTGCTCATTCGAAATACCAGCAGTGCACGTCCAGCTGCGCGCCCAGTTGCGTCAATAGTGTGGCCGGCAGAAATTGCATCACCCGCTGCTACACTGGCAGCTGCGTGTGCCAGGAGGGCTACTACGAATTCTTGCAAAACGGCGCTAAAACTTGCCTGACTAAAGATGAGTGCTCCCGATTCATTAGGCCGGAAACGACGATAACCGGAAGAAACGAGATCGAGTATACAGGTGGTGGCGTCCGTGCACCTACCGTCCTGTTCCCCCCAGATAGACCTGGAATCTCTGGACATACATCTACCGGTATTAGTAGAACGACCGGTTGTCAAACCACAGCTGGCGGTACGGGATGCCACCTGCCAACGATTTACCTGAGATTGCGTCAGGGTAGCGCGGGTAACCGTTTGGAACTTGAAGGGATAGCGCGAGAACGTACAACTGTAACTGGCACAACGTCCAATCGCCCTCCCGCTGTTTTGATTGAAACTCTGGGCACACCTTCAGTGAACACCGGAGGGCACGGCTCAGAGGTTCTTGTAAGACGTCAAGAGGGTGCAGCCACAATCGTCTCTACGACGCCTTCCTTACCCAGTCTATTAAGGTACCCTCAAGATACAGCGCGACCTGGTAGCCTGGGTTTGCACACTGCCGGAACACGGCTGGAGAGTGCAACAGCAATTACCGCCACGGCATCTCCTTCGTCGAGTATATTGCCACTTCCGCAGCTTCCGCCGTCTGTTGGTGGTGAAACAGTAACGTTGGGCGTTCCTGGTCCCCGTCACGACGGTACGTACTTGCCCGGTCGCATCGGCTATGGTCTGAACGTTGCCGGAACACGTCCGGGTGGAGAAGCCGCAATTACAGCCATGGCACCTCCTTCACTTGGTGTGTCGTCATACCCCCTGCTTGCGCCACCCCTTGGCAGCGAACCCGGTCGCTTAGGTGTCACGGTTTCAAACCAGCGTGGCCCACCAACACTTCCAACTGCAGTTGGCATCGTAGGGCGCGGACTAAGTCGCCCATTGTTCGACGAGGACCTAGATGTCGGGGAGGAAGAACCGCTGCCAGAAACCTTAAAGATTCCACCTCACATGCAGCCTATTCCTCCCACCCTGTAACTTTCGCACAAGACGCAATAAATATCTGCCACGAACAATATCAAAATATGTAGCCAAAGCTTGAAGTTCTGAAGGCTAGAAAAATTGCAGAAAAGTGACTCCTTAAATATTGTTCTGCCATAATTTATAAACTTGAGCAGATTAATCAAGGCGACCATGAAAATTTTCCATGTTAATGAGTGTCGAATTTTCCCAGACATGTTGTGAATAATGATGGTTAATCAGAGCTTTTATGTAAGCGATAAGCCCCATGCAGGTCAGTGGAGCGCACGGTTTAGGAGCTTCTTGGTCCTCAGAAACAAACTGTGAAAAAAAATTGGCCGCATATCTGCTTGCTTCGCTGCAAATGACGTAGAAATACGATAGACTTCTGCCACCTCTGACACGTAACACCGTCTGTTCTCCTCCCTCCCACCCCTCACGTTCTTCCCCTCCCCTCTCACTCCTCCTATGATGGATGCAATGGAGGTTTTGCTGAATTCAATTCAAATTTCTTGAGTTTGCCCTGTTCTTGCGCCATCTGTTGGGACCTTTATTACTGTTGGCTTAAAGCCGGCTACAGAGCGGCGGCTTCAGTCGGTTTGTTTTTAACGCGTAGCGTCTCTTCGATACCATTTATAACGCGTTTATTTTTCATTTACTAACATAAAAAACATTTTTCATTTACTAACATAAAAAACAGTCCAATGTGTATTCGTAAATAAATGAAGGCTGCGGAGCATGGTTATGTAAATATATTTTGCCTCAAATAGGCCTGAGGTTTCCGTTGCGCTGTATAATGTTGACGTGTATGACCCTGTGCCACCAGGGCTAATAGCTTGGTTGGTTGTGGCCGGGCGGTTGAATCGAGTGACAGACAGACAGACAGACAGACAAAGTTTTTCGCGTTTAGGTAGCCCGAGAAGGCCTATCGTCTTTAAAAAAACATTACACTCGCAAATATTCATATTGATGGTGATACTCGATCAGGAAAATCAGGAGCCGTTTAGTTGGTGGTATCGATGCCTGCAGAGGTACCAGAGTGACTACCTGCCTCCGCTTTCTTCCACCGCTCCTCTGTTTGCGTTTCGCCAAGAGCACAATAACATTAAATACTTATGTCGCACAGGGTAATAATTTTTCCCACCTTGCTTGGCAGGTATTCTTGAGTAAAAGTAAGCCTCCATAACACTTCTACGAAACTGTACGCTTGGCATCTCTAAACTTCATATTCTTGATTTACGTGAGGGACTATAGATGTACGCGGTTGGATAAAACAAAGAACCGCTTTTTTTTTTGTTGTTTTTTGCAACCAGGATAAAATTGAAAAAAAAAACGAGTAACCTCACGGAATTGAGAACCTGCAAGTGAATTTGTTCAAAGCGAGTTTGGGAGTCTGGGAAGCACTTAGATTCATCCAGGTGGTAGCAAGAAGTTTGCTTCAACCAACCCTTGAGCACCCTCGCCTGTCGCGTACTGCAGATTCCCTCTTCTTCAGCGGCATGAGAAAGAAACTGGTGCGAGTTTGGAAATGCGCACACCACGCTACGCAACAGACTCGCAGAGGATCGCGTGCAAAAGCTTGTGTACGTGCACTCGAACCTCAATATTCAGAAATATTCGTCTACTGCACTGTGACGTGTTTGACAAATGAATCTGACACCGATTGATACAAAATGTCGGTGTTGACGCTTTGATGTGAAATCGTACCAAGATGTTGAGCCCGGAAGCTCTGCTGGGACTTTTGTGAGGAAATAATGTAACAAGCATATTATTTTCAGTGTTAAAGAAATAAATGTGAGGGGTTTTTCATACCTCTGTGCGCTATCCTCTTTTTTTCAATTTTTCGTATTTTTCTGAAAAAAAAACGTGAAAGAAGTACGTTTTTATTTTCCACGCCCCTAGCAATTCCTTGAAATTTTACATCTCTCTTACCGACCATATTTCTTTTTTCTCTTTTTTACATCCGTGTGCACTTTAGCATCACGACATTATTCGTGTGTCCCACATTCCACGTGTTGGAGGCTCGGCTAATAACGTATTGTTATTATTTAGCAAGGTATTGTACTTATGTACTTATAAGTACGTGATATAGCTACATCATTATATTTAGGAATACCCCAATGGCACAACTTTGAGGAAATAAGCAAGTTTTTCACTTTACGTGTTTCTATATCCAAAGAATCATCACTGTGGCGGCTGTTCAACCTGCAAAGCTGATCCTTCAATACTTCATCGATATGCTTTTCAACAATTCAACCAAGAAGCTGTGCTATGACAGGTAGTACGCTTACTGGCAACACGTTCCTGTTTCTTCGAACCTATGATACTTTGTTGCTGCTGGTTCCTTCAGCGTGTTCAACCCTGAAGTCGCTTCTCTGCTATTAAAACCAGCACATTATGTGTTTGCTTCAAAATTTTTTCGAGGGATCAAGTCTTTTTTACTACAGACTAGGTTTATTTTTCTGTTTCCAGTAACAATGTTGTCACTTTTTCTGGTTGTATATGTAGCCACTCGTGAATTGTTTCTTGTTTTTAGAGTGACCGCTTCTGAACTACTCCACCGCACAGCCTGTACAGTCCCCAGATTCACTGCTACGTCGACAGGTAAGAGGGGGCTAAGGGACATTCGAGCAGCCTATACGTGGCTTCTCCGTTTAGCCACTCCCCATGTATACGGAACTAAAATGTTAATATTACTGCGGACGCATTTTCACACCCGAACACGGTGGATAAGTTTCGACTAATTGATAATAGTGATCGTCTCAAAATAACACTGGGGTTATGAGATACGCCGTAGTTGAAGGCACTATCAGATTTTTGATCACCTGCTAATACTTACCACAGCCCAAAACTCCGTACAAAAACTTCTTTTATGCACTTATCCCCCGTGGCTTTGAGCTGCTTTCAGAGGCGAAATGCAAAAAATGACTGTGTACCCTGTGTTGGGTGAAAGTTAAAGAACCTCAATTGGTCAAAATTATTCCAGAGCGCCTCAATATACTGCGTGCCTCATAATGAGGTCATGGTTTTGGGGAAGCAAAACCACAGAGGTTAATTAATTTATTGCTTTTCCTTTTGATCGGGTGCTGAACACCGCACCCACTAGGCCATAACGACAGCCTTAACAGCGTTTGGAAAATGCAAATGGCGCTAGTTGTGGCATTTACTCAAGGTACTAAGGTGGCGTCAGACCGGGAACCATTGCTCATGTGTCTTCAAATCAAGCACCCTAACCACTGCTTCACGCCTTCTTTTTGCCTACAATCGCCAGCTTTAAGCAAGGAAATGCGCTGAACAAATCTGTCCTTGGATGAGAACATTCGCTGTGCTTCGCAAAAGGATGCGCAGTAATAAAGAGAGAGCTTCGGGAACCTGCGTGTGAGACAAGAGAAGATAAAATAAATTTGAAGGCGATTCAAACTCCAGTTCAATTCGATGAAATACGAAGTCTTCGGAAGTGAATTGGGATTGAGAATGGGAGGTACGAGCCATATAATTTATTCTGAGTAAGTCTGAGCCCGCAGGCTCAGACTACAGGGCAGCGTCTAAGCGAGGGCGTTTCAAAACTTTAGCTGTGATGACGGCACAATGCACGAACGCTTCCCTCACCGTCGGTACTAGCGCACAGTGATGGTGGTACGGCTATTGTGTGGTGGTGCGGGGATACCACCGGAAGCACCGGTACCAGGTCCATCGTTGGGATCAGCGCATGTACTTAGACTGCAATATCTCCGGGATCAGCCCATGATTGAGGCTAAAAATATTGTTACGTAAGAGGACGCGGACGCGAAGCCATATACAAGTATATTTACAAACAAATACGCCGCACTTGGCCAAGAGGCAACAGCCGGCGCTGCCCTCTAATCGTCATCGTCGTCGTTGTCTTCACACTACTAGCCTCTTTGTCATCGTAAATACTGGTCCGTAGCACTACCCCCGGCGGCAAAAACGCCGTCCCGGAGCAACTAAAGGACGGGTTCGGAAGCAGTGCAGTAGGCCTTGAGCCTACTGACGTGCACGACATTAGTGGATGCCAGAGTAGAGGGTGAGATCAAATTGACAGGACCAATTTCGTACGCCACTGGTGTCACCTGGCGCAGCACGCGGTAGGGCTCCGTGTATCGCGAAAGGAGCTTCTCTGAAAGTCCGACGTGAAGAGAGGGCGGCAACAGGAGCACGAGCGTACCAGACGAAAACTGTATGTCACGGTTGCGGGTGTTGTACAGACGCTGCTCAGTGATGTCCGAGGCCGTCAGTTGAGAAGGGGCAAGCTGGCGTGCATGGTCGGTGAGGGCGATGGCATCGCGCGCATACTCGCTTGTTGAGGTCGCAGCAGGTGGAGTTTCAGTATCAAGGGGCAAGGTCGGTTCCCGACCGTACAGTAGATAAAATGGAGAAAATGCGGTGGTGTCGTGCCGAGAAGAATTGCAGGCAAGTGTGACGTAAGGAAGGACAATGTCCCAGTTGGAAACATAGACGGAAAGTATATCTGCGAGGGTACGGCTTAACTGCTCCTTCAGTCCATTGGTGTGAGGACGGTATGAGGTGGTCAGCTTGTGTAGAGTGGAGCAGGAACGCACAATGCCGGCGATAACTTTCGACAGGAAGTTACGACCACGGTCAGTAAGCAGTTGCCTCGAGGCACCATGAAGGAAGATAATGTCATGCAAGAGAAAGTCTGCGGCGTCAGTGGCGCAACTAGTCTGGAGAGCCCGTGTGATGGCGTATCGGGTAGTGGAATCAGTTGCAACGGCTACCCCTTTGTTCCCAGACGATCACGTGGGAAGGGGGCCGAGGAGGTCTAATCCAACACGAAAGGACGGTTCCACAGGGACGGTGAGCGGCTGGAGATGACCAGTCATGCAGCACTTGAGGCGTTTTCCGACGCTGGCAGGAATAATAGGCAGCAACATAGCGTCTGCAAACAACCATTAAAACGATGACCAGCAATGAAAATTGCTGTTGGCTGTGTGCTCACGAAGTCTAGCGTAAACGGGTCTTCTGCCGTTGACTGCAACAGATGTGCCTATTATCACACAAGAGCTTTAGCGCGAATAGCATATTTGACTATTTCGGTCGTTTTGAGCCTATCTATCTGTCTGTCTGTCTGTCTGTCTGTCTGTCTGTCTGTCTGTCTGTCTGTCTTGTCTGTCTGTTCTGTCGTCTGTCTGTCTGTCTGGTCTGTCTGCTGTCTTGTCGGTCTGTCTGTCAGTCTGTCTGTCTGTCTGTCTTCTGTCTGTCTGTCTGTCTGTCTGTCTGTCTGTCTGTCTGTCTGTCTGTCTGTCTGTCTGTCTGTCTGTCTGTCTGTCTGTCTGTCTGTCTGTCTGTCTGTCTGTCTGTCTGTCTGTCTGTCTGTCTGTCTGTCTGTCTGTCTGTCTGTCTGTCTGTCTGTCTGTCTGTCTGTCTGTCTGTCTGTCTGTCTGTCTGTCTGTCTGTCTGTCTGTCTGTCTGTCTGTCTGTCTGTCTGTCTGTCTGTCTGTCTGTCTGTCTGTCTGTCTGTCTGTCTGTCTGTCTGTCTGTCTGTCTGTCTGTCTGTCTGTCTGTCTGTCTGTCTGTCTGTCTGTCTGTCTGTCTGTCTGTCTGTCTGTCTGTCTGTCTGTCCGTCCGTCTGTCTGTCTGTCTGTCTGTCCGTCTGTCTGTCTGTCTGTCTGTCTGTCTGTCCGTCCGTCTGTCCGTCCGTCTGTCCGTCCGTCCGTCCGTCCGTCCGTCCGTCCGTCCGTCCGTCCGTCCGTCCGTCCGTCCGTCCGTCCGTCCGTCCGTCCGTCCGTCCGTCCGTCCGTCCGTCCGTCCGTCCGTCCGTCCGTCCGTCCGTCTGTCTGTCTGTGTATGTATGTATGTATGTATGTATGTATGTATGTATGTATGTATGTATGTATGTATGTATGTATGTATCTATCTATCTATCTATCTATCTATCTATCTATCTATCTATCTATCTATCTATCTATCTATCTATCTATCTATCTCTCTATCTATCTGTCTGTCTATCTATTTATCCTATTACACCAAACCGATGGCCCAAGCTGCCTACCAGCTTGGCCCACTAGGTATGTGCTCGTGGTAGTGATGCCGTTGTGGCGGTTCCGTTGTCGCCATTCCTGCTTCTTGATCTCACTTGCGTCACCCCATCGTAGTCACGTCTTATCGCCGGCCCAGGCTCCCAAGTTGTCTAATAGCTGTGGCCAATAGGCATGTGCTCGTAGTCATGATGTCATCGTAGTCTTTGTAGCATCGTCAATCGGTCTTTCTTATCCGACTCTCCTCATGCCATCCTCACCAAGCCAACGTCATCACGCAGTAATCACGTATTCGTTGTCACACAATCATCGCGGTGTCAGCGTGATATAGTCGTCGTCATCAAATTTGTCCTCATACCATTCTCATATTCCTACGACGCTAACTTTCATCAGTGCTTTTGTGAAGCGTAGTTTGATTAATTGTTGGCAATGCAGTGATGTAGATTTCGCGCGAACATATTAGTGCCACGGAGGAATGAAAAACACAAGCAGGGATCATGACGCCCCGCAACTGGCCTCGGCAAGACAGCAACATCTGACGCCTCCCCTCCTTCTTTCCGGGGCCTATCTGCGTGTTGATTGTTTGGGGGCTCTATGCTCGACACGCATGTGGCTACACGGCCGCCATTATCCGTCATGTTGACTCTATGATTAGCTGTCGAGATGTCACGTATTTTGAAAGTGGTGTCGCAAAGCGAAAGTTTTGCAAAATGCAATTTTGCGCTTTCATCATGATGACAAAACGTGACGTGGAGCGGCAAATTTGATTCAGTAACACCTTTTTCTGTTCCTTGGCAGCTATATTGCGGTGTTAGCGCTTCAAAAAGTAAGTGAGTGGTAGCGTGCAGAAGCTCGTGCAATGCACTTGTAATTTCGCGAATTTAGATAACCGCCCTGTCAGCTTGCTGATTGGCTGAAGGAATATGTTCTGAGGAGCATCACAGGAAGGGTCGTTTCGTAAACGCCAATTTGACGTTGCGTCAGGGTGCGCTGGCCCGCCATTGCAGAGATTTTACGCGACAATTTGTGGTGCAACGATCCGCGCGAATTACGGTTTTGAGCGGCCATATGCAATGGCGGCCGAGAGGCATGCGTATTGCCGCATTTTCTCTGTCGTTTAGGGCCATGAAAATTTTTCTTCGTAACGCGTACTAATTGCATTTTATCGCTCTCGGGTGGTATTGCCATTTCTTCTTTGGGCCATCGTTTTTTAAACATGTTTATTTTAAGTAATATTGATTGAACATTACAAACCTTCTACGACATTTCACTGTCGCATTTGTATTCTAATCAAGAATAATTATTTTTTTGCATCATCGGAGATTAGGAAAACGTCAGGCTTTAAATTATTAAAAAATCACCGCCTCTTCCACTCCGTGAACAGGGTTGAACAGCGAAGCTGTATTAGCCCGAATCCCGCGTCAGGCCGCCGGCTGCAATGGTAGCGAGCGACCGAGCCACAGTTCCATTTGCAGCTGCTTGGCTGGCCCGAACGGCGCTACTTGCGTGGGATGGGACGCGTCGGCGTCCACGGCCGACGGAGTTCCTAGCACGTTCCTCACGCTTTTGCTAACGACGTTCCAACACAATAATCCTTCACCAAAACTCCGTGTATACAACCAACGCTAACGCGAACTCCTCTCGCACCCCACTCCTCCGGTTACCAGTTTTTTCCTACACCGCTATTGGTTGGCGCGCCTCCCGCTCTCCCCCTCTAATGCGAGTATTGGACGGCGCGACTTACGTCAACCCCCTCCCCCTTCTCCTTTTCATCTGGACCCTCTAACAGCCTTCTTACTGGTTGAAAGGGGTCACTCCAACCCCTTTCCCCCTGTTAAGCTTTTCTTTTCCTCTCCTCTCCGGCTTGGTCACGTGGCCCCTTTTTAGCTGTGTCACCCGTGAAACTGCGTATCTGCCCTAATGCCAATTTGCGTAATAGGCTCAGCTGCGGCTCATTCTGTCGACTAACCGGGACTTCCTAAATTCTCAGTGCCTAGCACAGTGCCTGTCAAATCAGAAAGCACAAATCCAGTGAGCTGGTCCTTGGGCTGGTGGTTTCGTGAATCGTAGTTGAAAAGTGGCACTAGCTAAAGTGGCACTTTCTTCGTGAACAGTCTTAGCAGTATCCTGTTTTTCTTACGAGGTAGGCCCTGATGCCACAGTGTCAGAAAGGACAAAGTTTCATACCGAGCTGCCAAAAACTGACACGCTCATCACTTAAACAGAAGCATGCACTCATTACGTAGGCAGGCATGCACAGGCATACACATCAGAATTTCTCTTTTCTTTAAATACACATTTAACACATTTTATATTGAAACTAAATACTCATCACTGTCAGTATCGTGCGCCATACGGTTTCTTATTTCTTAGGAGACATTGTAATGCACAAGAAATAAGGCACGTTCTTGTATGTACCTCTCGTGAACATTCTCGTGAGCGTTCAAGTTAAGAACGTTCAAGAACATCTCGCGAACGTTCAAGTCAGCGATTCTAATCCTCTGTGTGCCTTTTAAATTAGTCTCTTGCGAAGGTCTTTTGCCATTTTGTATGTTTATTTCACTCTCTTCATGTTCGCGTGCATGATTTTACATAATGAGATGCATAAGGCGCACGTCCAGGCACGCATGGCACGGTGCAGACGCGCCTGCGCGTATGAAGTTGCACGCACGTGCATAGTATGACGGGATCATAATCGCGCCGCGATAAACTCTTTCGATAATTGTTGTTTGCACAAACGTGGGAGGCTATGTGAAAGCGATATTGAGAAAGAAAAGAAGTTGTAATTGTCGTGTTTCAAACATCTGCTATAGTTTTTGGAGCATGTCCAAACTGGCCACTCATATGTGTACGCAAATGCTGACTAGTTGAGAGGCGTGAGTTCATTGCCAACCTTCTTGATGTTATACACTACCGATACGTTGTATTGTCGGCGCCCTCATGCTATCTGCCGTCGAGAAACAACGCGTTTCGTCATACGAAACACGGGACCGTGACGACCGCTTGGGCCGCCTTCTTGACGCTAACGAGCAACTCAACCGCAAAGTATACAGCAGCAGACCGCCGAGTTAAATTTACACAAACTAGAACAAACACGCTGCGAGTGACAACACCAACGCCACAGTCGCACCCGCAACAGGTCGCCAAGTCTTTCTCGCAAGGTGTGTTGCTACCACCACCGCCACGGAGCACGTGCTCGCCAGTGCCGTCAGCCTTGTCCATTTGCGGGAAACGTTCGGGCCAGGCACAGAAGGAGGCCTGTGTTATAGGCCCGAAATAAAGCCGCTCATTCCACGCCACCGACCATGTGACAAAGATCCGATATCTCATCCACAGTGGTGCTAAAGTGTCCGTTATTCCTCCCACGCTGGAGGAACGTCGATGAATCCACACCACGCCACCTGTCACTGCTGTTAACGGTTCCGCAATACGCACCTATGGGCAGAAAGCTCTAACAATTGACATGGGCTCGAGACGCACTTCCAGATGGATTTGTTTAACAGCGGAGCTCTTTAAACCGACCGTTTAAAACCGACCGAGCTCTTTAAACCGACCGTCTTTAAAGCAACCACCTCGCGGAGCGGCGTGCACTTCGCCTCCTCTCCGTGCCGTGCCCATGTTGCCTTGAAATGGGACGTTAAGGAGAGGGAAGGAGAGCATGCGCGCGGCGTACGCTGTGCTCGGGGGAAAGAAAGAGAAAATGAGAGAGAGAGAGAGAGAGAGAGAAAGAAATTGTAGCAGCACCAATGAGGCAACGCGCAGAGCTGCTGCCGACGCCCTTCGCGTTTCCCCGTTTCCTCGCGTTCGCGCCGAACGCGCCTCGTGTCCGTGACTGCAGCAAGCGCCTTTGGCGGCGGCTAGGGAGGTTTCGACCAGCCGCGCCCCGGCAAGTGTGGAGGCGCAGCTTGGCCGTGACGTCACCCTGGAGATGAAGCTCGGAGGAGCCGCGACGGCAGCAGAACTCTCGTTGACACTGGAGAGTACATGTAGCCTTGACATGGTACGACCAAAGATCTGGGCACCCGAAGCCGCTCATCTTAAAGCGCGTCGCGCGGCCAAGCGAGAATCTGCACGTCGGTGGCGAGCCGATTCGGATTACCGTACCTAGCAGCACTTAGCATTTCCTTGCAAAACTTAACCAAGCCTAGTAAAACCAGGAAGAAGCTAGGTCGATCATTAGCTCCACTGTTTACTCCAGCCTTGCACCACTAGTGCAAGCTGCCACGTTTTTCAAGAGCGAAGCTGTTTAAGCCGGCCGTTATTCCGTTGGTCGTGCACCAAAAATATGGGCCGATCCTGGCGGTTGTACACAAAGGGTCCAAGCGCAATGGTACATACCCCAGTAAACTAGCGAAGCTGAGCCTGGCTAAGCCTAGCTAAGCATGGTTGCGACTACTGAAGTTTAGTCAGCCATCGAAAGCCAATGGATAACCATTCAATAGCTAATCGATAATGGATCAATAAATAATAAATTCTGGAAAACGCTGGCGATGACTTCGTAGAGCATCATCATCATCATCAACCTACATTTATGTCCACTGCAGGACGCAGGCCTCTCCCTGCGATCTCCAATTACTCCTGTCTTGCGCTAGCTCATTTCAACTTGCGTCTGCAAATTTTCTAACTTCATCACCGAACCTAGTTTTCTGCCGTCCTCGACTGCGCTCGCGATGGCTACTTAGATGCTGGCGATGACTATTTAGATTTAGGTGCGTGTTAAAGAACCCCAGGTGGTCTAAATTTCCGGCGTACCCTACTACGGAGTGCCTCATAATCAGATCGTGGTTTTGGCACGTAAAACCCCATAACTTAATTAATTTCTTTAATTGCGCGCCCCTTCTCTTGGTATCCATTCTGCAACTCTAATGGTACACCGGTTATCCATCCTACGCATTACATGGCCTGCCCAGCTCCAATTTTCCCCTCTTAATGTGAACTAGAATATCGTTTATCCCTATTTGCTCTCTGATCCACACCACTACTCTTCCTGTCTCTTAACATAAGGTCTATCATTTTTCGTCCCATCGCTCTTTGTGCGGTCCTTAACTTGTTCTCCAGCTTCTTTGTTAACCTGCAAGTTTCTGCCTCGTATGTTAGCACCGGTAGAACGCAATGATTGTACACTTTTCTTTTCAATGACAGTGGTAAGCTCCCAGTCAGATTTGGTAGTGTCTGTCGTATGTACTCCAACCCAATTTTATTCTTCTGTAAATTTCGTCCTCGTTATCAGGGTTATCTATGAGTATTTGACCTAGATAAACCTACACCTTTACAGACTCTAGAGGCTGAATGGCGATCCTGAATTCTTGTTCCCTTGCCAGGCTATTGAACATTACCTTCGTCTTCTGCATATTAATCTTCCACCCCACTCTTATACTTTCTTGGTTAAGGTCCTCAACCATTGTTGCTAAATAGGACAATGTCATCTGCAAACCGAAGGTTACTGAGATATACGCCGTTCATCCTCACTCCTAAGCCGTCCGAGTCTACGAGCTTGAATACTTCTAAGCATGCAGTGAATAGCATAGGAGAGATTGTGTCTCCTTGCCTGAACCTTTACTTGATAGGTAGCTTTCTACTTTTCTTGTGGATAACCAAGGTAGCTATGTAATCCTTGAAGATATTTGCCAAGATATTTACGTATGCCTCCTGTACTCCTTGATTACGCAATGCCTCTATGACTGCTGGTATTTCTACTGAATCAAATGCCTTTTCATAATCTATGAAAGCCATATAGAGAGGTTGATTGTAGTCCGCAAATTTCTGGATTACCTGATTGATTACATGGATATGTTCCATCGTAGAATATCTTCCTGAAGCCAGCCTGTTCTCTTGGTTGGCTGAAGTCAAGTGCTGCCCTGATTTTATTTGAAACTGCCAGGTAATATTTTCTACAATACTGAAAGCAAGCCAATGGGCCTATAATTCTTTAATTCTTTAACGTCTCCCTTCTTATGGATTAGTATAATGTTGGCGTTCTTCCAGCTATCTGGTACACTTGAAGTCGTGAGGCATTGCGTATGGCCGCAAACTTTTCAAGCATGATATCTCCTCCATCTTCGATTAAATTGACTGTTATTCCATCTTCTCCTGCAGCTTTTCTCCTTGTCATGTCTTTCAAGGCCCGTCTAGCTTCATCGCTAGTTATAGAAGGAGCCTCTGTATCCTGTTCATCACTACTTCGAATGAAAGTAGCTTGGCCGCTCTGGGCACTGTACTGGTCAGTATAGAATTCTTCCGCTGCTTTTACTATGTAATCGAAATTGCTGATATTACCCTGCTTATGTTTCAGTGCATACATCTTGCCTTGTCCTATGCCAAGCTTCCTTCTCACTGATTTCATGCTGCGTCCATAGTTTACTGTTTTCTCAATTTTCTGCATGTTATAATTTCGAATATCCCTTACTTTCTTCTTGCTGGTCAGTTTTGACAGTTCAGTGGATTCTACCTGGTCTCTCAAGTTTGACACTTTCATGTGTTGTCGTTCCTTTATTAGGCCCTTTGTTATTTGGGAGCGCTTACTTACTGGTTGCCTTGGTGCTTTACCTCCCACTTCAATTGCTGCTTCTGAGATCAGCCTAGTTTCGGTTTCATTCATTACCTCTATGTTGTCTTCAACTTGCTGTTCTAAAGCTGCATATTTGTTTGCGAGCACCAGCCTGAATTGGTCTGCTTATACCCTTACTGCATCTAGATTGGCCGGTTTCTTCTTAACTAATTTTATTATTTCTCTCTTCAAACTGAGAGAAATCCTAGCCTAGCCCAAATACGTAGCCTATAACATGCGAGAGCGAATCAATATCTATTCTACAGCTAATCGATAATCTATCAATAATCAATAAAGTCCGGAAAATGCTGGGGATGACTTCGTAGTGCTTAGCCTAGCCCAAATACGTGGCCAATACATTGGGATAGTCAATCAATAGCTGATTGATAATCCATCAATAATCAATAAATTCCGGGAAATGCTGGGGATGACTTGGTAGGGCTTAGCCTAGCCCAAAAGTCAGGACTAGCTAGGTGCCCATCAGGTCCGCTGTCTCTTTAGCATTGCGCCTCCCGTGCAAGCTACGTTATTTTTTTTAATCGCCGATGTACGCGTGCGAATTAGAGCTGCGGCTTTTCTTTGGCATTTCAAGCTTTAGTAGTGCACCAACTTGGGCTAGTTGGTTGAAGTTCATATTGGAAAGAAGTTTAACTGCGCTATAAGCAAGGACAAAGGAGGATGAAAAAGACAACATGTGCGCAGTGTTGTCTTTTTCGTCCTCCTTTGTCCTTGCTTATAGCGCAGTTAAAATTCTTTCATTTCAAGCTTGTGGTAGACCTCCGACACAGCCGTCTCCTGTATTCCGAGACGCACCTAACGGTTCAAGGCATCACATCACGTTTATCACCATTGCGTCTGGTGCAAGCTCAAGCCAAAATCTTTCCGAACTTTCCAATTTTCCGAACTGTTTTGAGCTACTTTTCTAGAAGACCCAGTACGACACAATGTCACCCATCACATTGTGACTGTTGCAGCGCCTATTTTAGCGCGTCCTCGTCGCCTTGCTCCTGCCCGCTATTAGATTGCGCGGTAAGAATTCGAGCCTTGCCGCTATATACAGCCGCCGCTCATCCGGTCCCTGGCCATCACCGCTACATACAAATGGTGACGAAGCCATCAGGTGACTGGAGACCATGCGGTTGTATAGCACGCACTTTAGAAAGTGACGGTAGCGGACAGCTATCCCACACCACACATCCAGGACTTTACGCATTACTGCACGGTTTCACCGTATTCAGCAAAATAGAGTTACTCAAGGTAGACCATCAAATACCTTCTGAGTCTTCCGACGTACCGAAGACTGTCATTATAATAACGTTTGGTATGTATGAATAGCTACGTATGCCATTCGGTATACGAAACGCCGCACAAATCTTTCAACGGTTTGTTGACCATGTTCTTCGTGGTTTAGCCTGCTGTTTCGCACACATCGACGATATCCTCATCTTCAGCACGTCTGCAGTAGATCACGACCTTCACCTGCGACAGGTTGTCACACGACTCCTAAAATATTGACTAGTCGTAAACGGACCGAGGAGCGAGTTTGGTGTTTCTGCATTAGACTTTCTTGGTCATCGCGTGGGTTCCCGTGGGATCTCTCCTCCTGCAAGTCGTGTGAAAGCCATAGTACAGTTTCCACAACCATCGACTACGAAGAAACTGCGCGAATTCCTTGACCTTGCCAACTATAACCGGAGGTTCACATATCATTGCGCTGCCAACGTGAAACCGCTCAACACACTCCTGTTAGGTCAAACGAAACTGAACACTCCGGTCTTCTGGCCATACGGTGCTGAGACAGCTTTCAGCTCCATCAAAGGAAGTTCTCGTCAACGTGACACTCCTATAGCGCATCCAAAGTCCGAAGCCTCCACGTCACTCACGGTGGATGCCTCGGACATCGGCGTCGGAGCAGTACTGCAGCAATAGGTCGATGGAATGCTGCAGCCGGTTGCGTTCTTCTCGAGGAAGCTCACGCAATCCGAGCGCCGTTACAGCACTTTCGTTTGCGAACTGCTAGCGGCCTACTTGGCTGTAAAACACTTCCGCCACTTCCTCGAAGGTCGCGAATTCTACATTCTCAACGACCATATTTTAACTAATATTTTTGCTAATAAACATAATCTTTGATTATCTTCATTTTCACGAATAAAGAGTAGCATTTACTTAATGTTTGTCTTGTCAGACGAGATTGGGTACTAAAAACGGAGTGAGAGCAGTAAAAAGACAATAAAACACTACTTTCGTGTCCTTTTGTTTGCGTCACTAGCTTTCAATTTTTTTTGTGAAGCAGATAGCATGTGTTTTGTGAAACTGCGCAAACAAATGTCCCCTTACCTATAGCGAGGACAGAAGTGACGCTTCCTGTATGCCGAACAATAGCTTGCCAGTTCGATATCAAGGTGCACAGTGCTGACACTGCAACCTTTTGCACTAATATGCAGAACACTTGAGGTTGGGCTTCCGTATACAGAACAGTACTGTGCCACGCGGAATGTACAGCTTAACGATTTTCCTAGCCGCCGTTTGCGTTGTGGTGGTAAGGGGACACAGTAATTGTGTGGGTAAGTACAATTTTCCTAATTATCGCTTCCTAATCGCATCCATGGCTACACAGAAGCTATCTAATGGTTAATTTACACGGCCTCTATAGTCGGGACGTTAATGGGACCGTTAGATGTCAAAGGTGCCCTCGCGATTCATCTGTCCGCGCACCAAGAACTATAGGAATCAGTGGCTAATGTCCGTTCATAGAGCAAGCAGGAACATACAGTTTTCTCTTGCAACAATAATATAAAAGTCCAAGTTAAAAATTTGCTGAGCTGGTCTTACAGACCATGTGTAGGCTTTAAAAAAAATAAAGCATCATAGCAGGCTGACTTGGAGCTTAATTTCTAGAAGTATTCACTGAAAGCAGATATAATGTATTGTTTCCTAGCAGCCCTTCTGTTTTATCGCTTGAAAGAAGTGCGGAAGGCAATCAATTGATGTGAGCGAAACGAAGTTTGCTTTGGGGGCTGCCCAACATGAGCGTCCATAATAAACAGTGATAAAAGTGTGAGTCGATGAAGGCGAGAACTTTATCTGTCTAAGTAAGGCGGTATATTAATCAAGGCAAGCTTGCTAGAACAGTGGTTCAAACGCACGCACCTGTGCACAAGTTGAGACAGTCTGCTTTTTGAAGTAATCAATGAAACCTAACGCTCATTCCACTAGTAGGAACTAAAGAACGAAATAAGTGCAGCACTGCATTTAAACTGTTGAAAACATTCATGTACTTCTTGC
Source organism: Dermacentor silvarum (assembly GCF_013339745.2). Lineage (NCBI taxonomy): Eukaryota > Metazoa > Arthropoda > Arachnida > Ixodida > Ixodidae > Dermacentor > Dermacentor silvarum. The sequence goes on along the minus strand of NC_051162.1, from coordinate 106,180,233 downwards.
GTAAGCCTTGACAATAAAAGAAGCCCAATTTAAATCAAAAGCGCTTGTGACAGACAGCGGCAAACCCACAGCCTATGACAGCCTACACTTCATAAATGGGGTGTACAATTATAATCCATCATTTGCTCTTTTCTTTACTCCTATACACACAACTTTACATTTAAACGACACAGAATGGTGTAAAAGATGGTAAGGAGGTAATGTAGAAGATCTACAATTTCATTAAATAGTTTCTGTGCAAAATCGCGTTTACCTTGTCCGAAGAAAAAAAGAACTGGGACAACTAATAGGAGCTGTTCTCTTAGCTGTAATATCAATTCAATAGAAGAAGGCCTTGATTAAACACAGTGGCCCTAGAGCAACGTAGTGACACACCGCTTCGCCACCGCAGCAACGCGCCATGTATGAGGTGTGCACTGCCCTTGGACACGTTGTGCCACCTGGCGTCGTCACCTGCAAGTTCGCGCTGGGCGCACAAGATTCCTTTGAATGCACATGGCACGAGGTTGATTCCGATAAGCACCAGATATATTTTGAACGTTTTTTTGTTTTCAATAAGGCGCGGCACATACCCAATGGCTCATACACAGCCACTCACGTTGGCGTCAGCGAAGTTCATTGAAGAGTGGCCCATCCTCAGTGGGCCATACCCAGAGACCCAAGTTGGGGTCAAACAGGTTCTCCTCCCGAGTGACCACGCTCGGACCACGTCCTTGACTGAATGGTCCATACCAAGCTAAAAATATTATATATATATATATATATATATATATATATATATATATATATATATATATATATATATATAATTGATCTGGGTTGCCACGTGGCCTAATGTCGGAATGAAGTGACATAAAAAAATAGGTTTTATGCATTGTCCATCTAGTGAAATGTTGAGGGTGAGGACTAGTTTATTGCCTCATTTTTTCGTGAGTCCCGCTTTTATTCATAACGGCATATGTCAATAACAATTCGGCAGTTGACATACTTTGAATATAGGTAACCGCTATGCGCAAAAATCTCTGGTCTGATCAGGAGAGGACATTTTAAGGCGTATAATCAATATAGCTGACGACCGACAAAGGTACACGAAAATTCGCTGGCGGATTCTGCGTCATTAAATGTATATAAATTCGGTTGATGATACTGATTAATAAAAATATAAAGACAGCTATGAATTTCACGCAATCTCTTAAATCTTTCTCTAAATAATAGCGAATATGTTAATCAATACGAATATTGGTCGTGCGCTCTTGGTTGCTCACAAACACCCTAAAGTTGTGCTGTTGCGTCAATGGCAGGACGGGTCACATTAGGAATAAAGTGACCACGATGTGAAGAAAAATTCCCCAAGCCCTATATCGAAAGTAAAGCGCGTAATCTCAACAGCTCCACCTTGGTGTTACAAACATTGCCATTGTAATGCAAGTTTATTTACTTGTGTTTTGTTTCAGTGCAAGCTTTACTTATATTGCGAAGACATATACGTGAAGATCGAAACCTGTTTTTATAACGCGGCAATCATTTGTTGAAGCCACGACAAAAATATCTCAGTGTTGTATTGCTGTTTCAAAACTGATAGCTTATTTTAGGTTGCCAACTATGAGCGGAAGAACCACTGTCGATATCACTATCGACAAGCTTTTTCGTTTGCTTCGTACTTCAATTTACAAGAATACACCATTACGCCAGTGGTGAAAAAGAATGTTCAAACTTCACCAAGGTTCCAAGATAGCTGATTGCCATTGTTAATGATATTCAAAGGGTAAAGTGCGAACAAGTTGCGGCTATAAGAGATGTCGTGTTTCTGGAGTGAAAATTTTTTGCCCTCGAAGTGGCGAGACTCACAGAACCATTTCTAAAACAGCCGATTCGATGCTTTTTGTTTCAGTTTCGTTTTTGTTATCTCTGTTTCTTTTGTTCAACTCTCGCGGTGACGAAAAAAAAAAATCTGGCCACCCAGAGTCGCAGACACCCGCGACATTATTCACTAAGGGTAAAACTTCTATAGAAGACAATGAAAGCAAGATATCTTGATATCAAGGAAACCTTTTCCAGAAGAAAAAAAGGAAAGCAACGACATAACTTTCGTGCGGTCTTGTTATTGCATTGGCCGCGGCAGATTCTAGCTTCGCGGTAACACGGCTACACATGTAACTTATTTGCATGAATTGTTGTAGCTGCACCAGATGTTTCATAAGGCATTCAGCGATATTTGTGGTAGCTTCTCCGTTGCCTTGACACAACAATGCTAACGACAATTGTCCTTGTTTCTCCACCTGCTCGAGTTCTACACGCAGTAGGATCCAGGAAGTGCTAAGTTGTTGCTGAAATATAAGGACGATTTGAGCCACATGCGCATCTAAAATTGATGATACTGTTTTTCCTGCTGTTCGATAAAAGGAAAACTGCCTATAGAACTACTGTTGCTTTGACTGCAGCCGATTGCAGTCTTTCTTGGTTCTGTACAAGTTTTCAAAGTTATGCGTTATTGTCTCGGTTCTTGCGAGAAAACATAGTTCTCACTTTATTTCGGTTACAGTCCCACAAGACAAAACGCGTACACGTGGTTTGGTCGCGTTATCGGGTACCCATGTTCATTCTGGGTAATAGAAAGGTACCGTAGTTCAATGGGATCATCCGTTGTCTCTGCATAGTCACTAAAAATCAGTGTTTGCAAATAGAGCACAGTAAAATGATTTTAAGCGTTTTCGCCTAACACACTTAGAAACAAGTTTAACATTCGTATTGTGCGACACGCATCAATGAGCAGTGATTACGTTATTGAGCAGTTCACACCCTTCGCATACATATTATTGCGATAGAAATTATGTGGACCCTCCGAGCGAATTTTCCAAGTCAGCATCGCCATTGCCTGTGGGCTCCGCATATATCTAAGTATGTGTAAGGTATATGCTTATCCAAGCCATATATGCGGATCGTATTCCTACACTTTTCAATCACTATAGCGTTGCTCACACCTGGTCTTATGTTCTGGAATAAGTTATTCCTCAGAACTTTGAGGAAGGCACCCCAGAAACAAAGGTCGTGAAACCTAACATTCACAGCGCTTGCCCTTATCTTAAGTCTTCTCTGAGTATGAGTAGCAAGCCAGAGCTTAGAAGATCAGGCCAACCTCTCTCCCTTTCTAATAAATTATCTTTCTCTCTCTTCTCAGAGTATGAAATAATAAAAGCGCAGAACAATATCAGCGCTCAAACTTAAAAGTAATGTAATTTTACTAACATGGCTCATTACTGGCCCGTAAGCTTTCAAGGGCGCCTGAAATTTTGGCGCAACCGAGTATTACGCGTCCGCGTTAGTCCGATCCGCGTATTGTAAGAACACCGCCCGATATATTCAAGGACAACGTTAAACATTTGCTATGTTCGGGATAATCTGCCAATTATTTACACTTTTCTTATCTACAAAGGCACTCAGAGATAATGTGCGTGTTTAAAATGAGCGCTATGTATAGGAGATAAGGTTAGCATTAAATAGAAAACATCGTGACCTGAGGTACAGATTCCGCTGCGTGCTGCGGCTTCCGATATTGCTATGGTACTACCTAATCTCTTAGGTTATGTGACAGAGCTTCTGGCTTCAGAAGGTTGCTGTTGTCGTTGTGGTCGTTTTCTGATTGTTTGATCCAAATGAAGTATAAAGGTGAAGTTCTACTTCCCACCTCAGTTTATGCTTTTCATTTATTGCTTATATCCTCTCCCCCCTCCCCCCTTCCGATGAATCTAGATGGCTATCATACCTCGGTGTGGCATCTTCACAGTGGTCCGAGACATGGAACTGCCATGCGGCATGAAATTACTATTAGCAGCACAAAAGCATGAAACATAGAATATGTATTTAGGAAAATTCAGTTATTTCAAGATGCGCGGTTACTTAAAATCAATCGCGGGTCCTAAAGACTGAAAATGGTTGCTGAAGAAAGGTAAAAGGGATGATTGTAGTGGCATCCACCACTGCCCCGTTCCGAAGGGGACGCTTATAGTATCCATCCAACATCCATCCAGATCACTGCGATCATCGGAGGCATAAGTAACTGCACAAAAAAAAGGAACGCCGCGATATCGAAACGCCAAACTGCAGTGCACATAGTAAAACGTGCTTAACTCAAGCAGGCTAGGTGACTGTCGCCACAGCTTTTCAAACGGGATGTTAAGAGATACCATCACATCATCGTTGACTTCATCGATCCTAACCGCTGCATGTCAGTAGATGTCGCTGGAGTGTTTAAGCAATCGCACAGCTATTGATGAGGCAGCGTTTGATTGGCTCGAGCAGAAGTTCCTAGCAAAAGAAATAAAGCACTAACAATCGCGAAATGCAGCTGTAAAACGTTATCGCTATGCCGCGCAAGCAGATATAGCACAGGAACACATATTATATCAAAAGCCCGAAGCTGAGCACTGACTGTCGCAAGTTTCACTAGCGCGGAAACTGAAAACCATCCCATTAGCTTAAACAGTCATCTACAATGTGCTTTGCATGCTTTGTTTCCTACTGTATATAAACAAGGTCAATATAGAAGGCAAAATTATGAATATAAAACAAAAAGGATCGTTCAAGCTTGTTTCGCTGTTTTTTTTTAAATGCATGCAAAGATGAGCAGCTTTGCGTGACCTCCAAGCGAACGCAAATTATATTTAAAATGCCGAGATCAATGGCATGTGGAAAACTGAAGTACCGGCGCAGGAATAGAGTGGTCGAATGGTTCATTTTTGAAAGGGTGCAAGTGTTTTTGCGTTGAAGTATATTCTTGTCCACCACACTGAAATTTCGCATCAATCTATCGAGAAGGCTCTCGTACGAAAGAGCACCAGCACAATTCCCCTTTCGTAATTGGTTAAGTTTCTTATTTGTCGTGGTACTTAAATTAAACATCGTCGCGTTCAAATCATGGCCACCTAAAGTCGAAAACCAACAGACCAACGTGGATTCAATAAACTTAGTCCTCATCGTCAACTCGTTATATGCGTGCAGAACACAAATGAATGCGTTATTTTTATTGCGCTTATGATTTCCTATACTAGTCTATATACACGGTGCGTTGCTGTGATTTTATCTAAGTTCCCCTACGTTCTTAACTGCACAGGCGCTTTTTTTCGGCATTGACTCTCAGTTGTCCTTACTGGTATTTTAGAGCACAGCTCTTAGGCGCGGCGGCGTAACCGGCGTCGTAGCCGAGCGAACGAGCGCAGCGAAGGATGAAAGAGAACGCGGATCGCAGCAGGGGATGAAATACACCAGAAGGAAAGTGGAGAGGAGGGTTCTGCGGTAACATCAGGCGAAAAGTGGAAGAGGGTATGGCGAAAGCGTGAGAAGAAAAGCGTTGTGCGGTGACGATGACTACCAGATGACGCTAGATTAGCACGCGTCGCCTGGTCGATTTGTGGGCGGTGGCTGATGTGAATCGCGTCCAGGCATGGCCCACGCGCTGGCTCTCATGATCTCCAGATTAGCGAGGCAGTCGCTTGCAACGTGCCGCATAAGGCAGATTGTCCGCGCCAGCCAATATCATGCGAAATGAAAACACCTATATACACCTGCGCTTTATTCTCGCATTAGGGAGTTTCGTAATCGTCGGTGAATTCTTATGGCCCAAAGATACTTCTTGCGCTTCTGTTTGGCCTCCTTTCCTTAATTTTACCTGTACAGTAAGCACTTATGATAACATTAGTATCTGATAAGTACTCACATTTCTTCTTCAATAGGATCAAACTCTGCGCTTCGGTGCGGCTACTATTAAGGTTAAACGTGGTAGTCAGTGGTTGGGAATTAGCTGGTAACCTACTAATGCCCCTCAGGTACTCAAAAACTGTAGTGCACGTCTCTAATTATCTTCAAAGGATGCAGTACGTGCCAAAACGCAGCCAGGGCGGCCATGACCTAAACCAGCCTCGTTTTTTTCTGAACCACACAGCCTCAGTAACTGAGCCGTGGGGACTGCTTTAGAGTTTTATAATTGGGTCAACCCAAGAAATGTGTTTTCTTTAATAATTATTACAAAGGACTGTGCACAGGCACATCGGGCACCGGAAGATTAGCCTAAGACTGAGCGCTGTAACGACAAGAAGCATATATATAACTATAGAATAATAACAATAACCACAGGAACTTAAATTTTGTGTATAGATTTGGTTAATACTAGAGGAATAATAGGCGCACGTTTTCACGACTGAGTCTGAAACTTAAAAACAAGGTCAATTGAAAGCACGAGAAAGAAGGCGAAAACAAGTAGTAAAAGAAAATTGACATGAATTACCCCGAGTTGAAGGTACTAGAATTGTGCATGAGAATGCCATACCGAAAAATAACATTCCTGAAACAGTCTGCTTGGACTATCTGCTTTTCTACTGCGCGCTTAAACATCAGAGGACACGAATACGCAAAGTATTAGTACCTCTAATGCCAGTTAATTTAACCTAAAGTTTATATGTATTGCATTTAAAGGGTGCCACACCCCAAAATGCGGCGAAAATGAAGTTGCCGTGGCCGGCCACGCTCGGCGAGACAGGTTCTGCCGGCCTGCCTACACTCCCCACCAGCTGTTCATCCAGCGACGTAAATGCATCTGCAAGCCCCGCTACGTGCGCAACTCCTGGGACGAGTGCGTCCCCAGGAATCTTTGCAGACGCTGCAAGTGCCGTCTTCAAAAGGACTGGCACCTGTGCTCTTCTGCGTGCCCCGTGACGTACAATATGACCGTACCTTTCTGCAGCAAGATGTGCGTTCCGGGATGTGACTGCCCTCCGGGTTGGGTTGTGTGAGTTGAATGTCTGGTTCTTCTTCTTGAGCGTGTAGTGTCGGGAGAAGCGAAGGGCTCAATAATAAAGCGAAGTTTTTTTTTAGTTTTTCTTTCTTTCTTTCTTTTCTTATTTTTAAGTTGGATGGGTTTCGCTGCTGTCTTCGGTACTGACGGTAGTGGGCTAAGGAGATGTGTGTGTGAATGGTGACAAGAGGTATACAAGGCGGCACTGGCAAGAAGGAGGAGGGATGATTAACAAGAAGGTACAAAGATTAGCATCCTAAGAAAGTAGGGCTTTTGAGGGAGGGAGCCGCACCGATTGACTAATCGGTGCCGCGCCCTCTCAAAACGACGACGTTAATATGCCGCGGCAGTGGAGTAGAGACCACAGGCAGCAGAGGATGGCCTGGTGCCCCGGTGCTTGGTCGGGCAGCGATGAATTGACACAAAAGCTTTACTTACACCATTACCTAAAGTGTGCTGGTTATGCACAACTAATGTTTGTAATTACCATACGGAGCGAATGGAAGCATATAGGGAAAACTGTGTTTGTACTGAAATGAAGGAGTAACAACGAAAAACTATACCAAATGGAAGAAAAGCCAACCGGGCACCGCTATGAGCCAAGCCCACAAGTAACCCAAGACGCGTATGATGTGGCTCGTGAGTGGCCCTAACACTCCCAGTGCTAGGTTTAGTACACATACGCAAGTACCCAGAAACGTGGACGAGAGGACCACCACCACCACCGTGGCGAAATAGAAGAGTTTCACAATGACTTTCCCTACGCCGCGCCTACCGCCAAGCATCACAGCAGTACCATTTCTTAGTGAACTAAAGACAACAATGCTGCGTTCGTACCAAGACAAACCCGTTTATCTTTAAAGGTAAAAGTGCAGGCTGTGTGTGAATGAAAGCATTCGAGAGTAGGAGTCAGTTACGTGAGATGAAGACAGTGAAATCTTCTTCTAAAATTCACGGGGAAATTCATGATAGCATTCTTCTCTGCACTGCCTTCAATGTTGCCTTCAACCAAAGTCTACTCTGAAAGTGGCAACGACTACTGCCACCATGGTGCCGGTAGGGCCGCTAACCATACTCTCTGAACTAGCGAAATCAGTTTTTTCGGCAAAGCATCAGAAGCGTTATGCAGAGATTGTGGGTTTGGTTCATCCCGGCACCGAGTTATTTTGCACTCTCATTTATATGTGCCTTAAAATTCTTTGTTGCCGTAGGGCTTCCTTTCAATTCGCTTTATAGCTGTTTCCTTGTTTGTCTAAGTAGGTATCTCTCTAATTAAAAGTAGCGATTATCCACTCAAACATTTAGGTGCACAAATTCCCAAGCAATGTTTTTAAAAGCGACATTTCTTTATCTTGAAGAGAATAATGGTCAGCACACTTTTCTACTTTGTAAAATTGTACACTACAGACCAGGCGCGTGCCTGGTTAAAATTTTTAAATCCCCACCACAGGAAAGCATGGGGATTCAAGTAAAGCAGACAAGATATCTGCAATTCCTACTCCAGTGAGTTAAAGAAGTACGAAATTTTAATTCTTTGGCGACACTGTCAATATTAAATACGTTCAACAAAATCTAGGCTTATTTAGCCGTTTCCATCACGCGCACTCAACTTTCTTATTTCTTTGTTGCTTCCATTAAACTGCACATTCTCCTTCTCCTTGGTAATGTAGACAACCAGACTGTTTTAATTTTTTTTACTTTTCATCTATTGTATAGTGTGCAAAAAACAAAGCTCAGCTACTAGGCCGCTGAACCTCTAATGGTTAATTACTAATGAGATATCTATGACTGTAATTGATTGTTTGTCTCGCACCTTCGTGATCTGTTTCCTCAAGACTATTCTGCACATGCGCGCAGGTCGCGTGATCAAATGCATTGGCTTGATGTAATTAGAAAAAATGGCCTCGTCACAAAATTAATAAACGTATGAATTTTATAGCGGGCACGTCTTAAGGACGCTCAGTAGCTAATGTGCTCATAATTCACCGGCCGTGTGTGTGTGCGTGGTCGTTACTACGCGTTTCTACGCAGCCACATGGAGAAAAATGCTCGGTGGTGTACACTGCGATGACCTGTAGCTATTTTTTGAAAGAGAGAGATAGAAAAAACGTCAAAGTTTTACTCCATGTCCGCGGCTACTGAACTCTTATCTTTTGGTGGCACTTCGCAGAGCGATGCACTCGCACGCGTGTCATTGCCAGTCTAACCATTTCACGTCTTTCTCTCTCTCTCTCTCTCGTTTCCACAGAGACTCACGGAACTGGAAGAGGTGTGTCAAGGCGGTGAAGTATCCTCCAATATGCCCTCCGCACTCTAATTTCCAAGCGTGCGTGTCTAGCTGTTCACCCAGGTGCGGCATCATCACGCCGAAGACATGCGTTACCAGTTGCCACAGGGGTGCTTGCGTTTGTGACAAGGGCTTTGCCGAATTCTGGGCATACGACGGGAGGAGATGCGTGCGCCAAGAAAAATGTGAATGGTTCCTGCGCAATTTCTTCTCACGCAATGGAAGAATATTGAACGGTAGTGGGGTAGGCCTGTATGGAGGCGCGGTCCGACCAGGTGGTTTGGTGATGGGCCCAGGAGGCACAGTTGTGCGTGGTGGGATAGGACTTCCGGTCGGTGCAGGAATTCTCGCAGGGGGCTCTTCGTTAATAGGGACCGGTGGAGCTGGCGGCACTGGTGCCCCTGCGCCAGGAGGAGGTTCCGGCATGAGCAGTGCTGGAAGCGGTATGGTGGGTGTAGGCTCACACGGTGGGGGAGTGAACCTACCTGCCGCAACACTATCATCTGGAACGGATATATCTACTTATGGTGCTGCTGGAAATACCCGGGGCGCGGCAGGTGCGACTTCAATGGGCGCATCCTTTGGTGGTACTGCGGGAGTTGGCGGCGGTAGTGTCAGTGTAGGCGGAGGAAGTGCACCATTTGCTTTTGGCAGAGGAACTGGTGGTGTGGGAGCGAATCTTCCTACCGGAACACTAGCTTCTGCAATGGGCATATCTACAGATGGTGCTGCTCGAAATAACAGGGGCGCGGTCGGTTTAAATGCAATGGGCGGATCCTTAAGTGGTACTGCGGGAGGTGGCGGCGGTGGTGGTTTCAGTGTGGGCGGAGGAAGTACACCATTTTCTATTAGCAGAGGAACTAGCGGAGGTACCTTCGGAAGCAGTGTATTGGGTGTACATCCACCTAGTATCGGAGTAACGCTCCCTAGTGGTGCCGTTACAACCGCAGCTGGTACGTCCTTATCTAATGCCGCGGGAACTAGCACTGGCGTTGTCTCTGTTGGCCCGAGCGGCGCATCCCTAAATGGTGGTATGGGAATTGGTGGTGCAGGTGTACATGGTGAAAGATTTACTTCTATTACCCCAACATCTGGTACGAGTAGCTTAGGAAACAGTGCTGCCGGTACACCCACCGCTGGTGTCCGAGTGAATTACCCTGCAGGTGCGACATCATCCATAGTCGGCCCTTCGTCATCTGTTACCACGGGAGGTAGTCTAGTTGGTGCTGGAGCAGACACTGTGAGAGCAGGCTTGAATAGCACCGTAGGATTTGCCGGAGTCAGCAGCGGTTTACATGCAGGAGGCATAAGCACAGCTGGCGCTACTGGTCTTGGCTCACACATTACCACAAGTGGTGCAGGAGGCACAGCCTCAGGAATTCGCGGAGTGCATCTCCCAGACAGTAGCTCAACATCATCAGAAAGGAGACACCCAAGTCATAATGGAGGAAGTGGCGGAAGTGGTGGTGCAACAGGCTCAGAGATTTCACACTCAAGCAGCAGTGGAGAATCCGGGGTGATTGGTGGCGTTATACACGAAGGAAACGGGCACGCCAGTGTTGCAACCACTTCTGCGGTGGGTGGTGCCATGCACGGCGCTGGAAATGCATTCACAAATGGGAACACAGGGAGTCGCTCGGGTGGCTCCACTATAGAAGGAGCACAGCCGTCCAGTGGTACAAGTGCCCACTCGCCAGTTGCGGCTGGATCTGCCATGAGTGGTGCCATAACGGCCACCGAAAGTACGTCGACCAACTATATCCGTGGGCATCACTCAAGTGCTGCTGGAACACTAGCAGAAGGGACAAGTGTGTCTGGTAGTGCCGTTCACGGTGGAGGCGGTGCTGGACTAAGCTCGCTTTCAACTTCAAGTGTTAGTGGAGGTTCAGGTGGGGCCGGTGTCGCCGTATCCACGGGAGGTAGGACCACAGGTGTTTCCTTAGGTTCTAATACAGAACATTTCTCAATTGGCACAGGAGGTCCACATTCACATGCAAGTCCAGCAGTCGGCGCGGTAGCTTCCGAAACGCTGTCAGGGGTTACCTCTTCACATGGTGCTAGAGCACACGGGGTGAATGGTGCTGGGGAGTCTACAGGTAGTACATCACTAGACGGTACCAGAGGGACAGGAGGGGTTGGTGTTGGGGCAGCTGGTTCCGGAGTAGGCCACATTATTGTACACTTGCCTAGAGTAACAGAATCTGTTGGGGTTTCTGGCGGATTATCCTCAGGTGGTATGACCAATGGTGGTACCTTTGGAAGCGGTGGAATTGCTGGAAGCACGTCTACTGTTGGCATAAGCCCTGCGGGTTTACACATTCATTCTGGCACAGTACCGGTTGGGGCTGCTTCCACATTGTCTACAGGGACTACGACAGAAGGTGCTGCGGCAGGAATTAACACGGCTGGTGGAAGCGCGTCAGCTCTCGGTGGAAGACCGGGTAGCCTAAGCTTTCATCCAGGCGCAGTACCTGTAGGGCCAGCCATCGGATGGTCCCCTGTGGCTGCGGCATCAGGTGCTACTGCAGGAATTACCACGGTTGGTGGAAGCTCGCACAGTGTTGCTGCGGGTAGGGGTACTGGAATACTCCATCCAGGAGCATCCTCGGGTGGGCTTGCTGCAGGATTGACCCCGGGAACTATGGCAGCGGGTGCTAACGCAGGAATGAACACTGTTGGTGAAACTACGGCCACTGCAGGCCCAGTAGGTATGCACGGTACTACAGGCGTAGTGCCTAGCCCCGTTGTTTCCGGAATTGGCCCAGGCATTACGGGCGTAACTATTGTCCCAGGAGGTGCCCTGACTAGTGGAGGTAGGACTGCTACTAGTACCAACGGAGCGGGTACAACTACACTTCTGTCCACAGGAGCTAATAGTGGTGGCTCCAATGTCGGATTAAGCGGGCTAATTACGCTAGCAAGTGGCAACACAGCAGCTGTCGGGGCTGGCTCAGGTGTTTCCTACCAACCTGTTTACCTTGTATACGGCGTGCCTCCTCCTACAATGCTTACAAACGGGACACTTTTATCTCGTGGAGGAGCGTCTGGCCCCGTCGTGTACAGTAGGTTCCCAGAATTCAGTCATGTGTATCCAGAAGGGGTGGACATCGGCGAAGCGCCGCCGTCTTCTGCAAGCCATGCGGACGTTGAAGAAAATGCCAATGACGCTAGCGGCGCGCTCGATCGGGTCTAATAAAACGAAATTGCAATCTGTAACATGTCCACAAGCGTCTTGACTCTATTTGTAACACGCAACCCGCCATGGCGCCTTTGTGCCTATGGCGTTGCGGTGGTAACTCGATGTCGCGGTTTGATCCCGGTCGCTACAGCCGCATTCAGATGCAGGGGAATTGCAAAACGCCCATAAACGTTGATTTAGGGGTGGGACACGTTAACGAATCCCAGGTGGTGAAAATTAATACGGAGTTCTGCACTGCACCGTACCTCATGATCAGATACTCGTTATGGCTGCTGAAAACCAGAATTTATTTCCAGCATGCACTAGTAATGTGCCTTCGCTAGTTCGCAAAATATTAAACTGTCGAAATAAAGAATTTGCAAAAAATTGCGTGTTAAGAAATATTGTGGGTATTTATTACGCTATTCTTTCAGATCTGTACATTATCATCATCACGTGGGGTTAAAATGGGGTTCTTCATCATCGCTTGTGGGGTTTTCTCTTGAATGTGGTCTGTGCTTTGGGGAGGTCGGTTCGCCGCATCTCCTACGCGTAATAAACGTTGTGATAACTGCTGCGTCACAAAATCTACAAATCCGAGTTGTGTAATGTGGTAAGTGCACGAAAACCAGGAACAATATTTAAATGTAGTACATGTACCACACCACACACAAGACATTGCTGTTGTCAAAACGTAGTTAAATATTATTCATGGGCACTTAGCAATTGACATGAAATATTGCTATATATATCGCTTTTTCTTTCTTTTGGCTTGTTCAATATACACCATAATTTACCGCGCCTCACGATGTAATTAATATATTCCTCGCCCAAATACTTGATTTCTAAATACGTCAAAAGAAAACATTGCTTTACCTCAAGCGAGTATCAATCTCCATATAATTTGTTCTATCGTAATAATACATACGTTTGGATTGAAAAGTGGTCCAAACAACTTAAAAGCTTGCGTGGAAGGTCTTCACTGTCTTCGCCTTTCTATTTATGGTCTTCACCTTTGCCGCATCCCCGGTTGCAAATAAGCTGGCTGATCCCACGCCCTGTGGGAACCGATGTTATGCGATGCAGTGCGCAGGGAGCCTACGAAGTCAACGAAATGACCATGAGAGCACCAAGACTAAGGCGGTTTTTTCATGACCTACATGACACGCATGTCATGATATTCACGTGATGAGTCCTCAGGTGTCCCTTTAGCAACGCCTAGGAGACCTTAAGGCTAAAGCCTTAGCCATGCTCATGACTATGACTTCAACCATTGATTGACCTTTAGCCTTTTCCTTCACTTAGCACCGCATCCGAACGCATTCCATTGTTTTTGAGTGTTAAACTTTTTCGCTTAGTCATTGTCATTTTTGCTGAGTCATGGTCATGACTATGGCTTCTACCACTATCCTTTAGTGTTTCTTTAACTTGGAACCCACGTCAGAACCCATTTCAGTGGTTTCTGAGTGTTAATCATTTTTGCTGAGTCATTGTCCTTTTTGCTGTCACGTTCATGACTATGACTTCTACCATTATCCTTTAGTGTTTCCTTCACTTAGCACCCAGGTCAGAACCCATTTGAGTGGTTTTTGAGCGTTAATACTTTTTTTGCTGAGTCATTGTCATTTTTCTTAGTCATGCTCATGATTGTGACTTCTACCACCATCCTTTGGTGTTTCCTTCACTTAGTACACACGTCAGAAGCCATTTCAGTGATCCTTGATGTGTGAATCTTTTTTTGCTGAGTTATTGTCATTTTTGCTGAGTCATGCTCATGACTATGACTTCTAGCAATATCATTTAGTGTTTCCATCACTTATTAGCCACTTCAGAACCCATTTGAGTGCTTTTATTGCGATAACAATTACACGGACAGTCCAAGCGGATTTCTGCCGTCGTCGTCGTCGTCGCCGTGAGGTTCCGTATAAAGTCCAACGGCGATGAAATCGTTGCCGTGCGCCGTATGCTGTATGTGCGCGAGGGACCCGCGCTTTCACGGGGAGCGAACGCACGGCGGAGAGCAAACGCGACTTCTTCTGTTGCGCGAAAGGCCGTGGCGGGACGAGAGGGAGGGGGGAGGCGACGTTTAGCTGCGGCACTAAATGCCTATTTATATAAAAACGTTGCAAAGCGAGAAGGTGGCAAAGACTTCCGACGCTGCTCGACGAGTGTCCCGTTCTGATCTCGTCGAAAACGTCCGAGCCGCCCACAGAGGCACCGGCAACAGTCACCAGTGCTGCGCGCGTTCGGTGCGAACGCGGGCAAAACGCCGATGGCATCGACAACAGTTCTGTGCGTTATGTCCAAGTTTATACAGCTGATAAAACGACTATCCTTACTCCGTATAGCATTCTACTAATTTGCAATCGCAATTGATGCTCCGCCTTTTGGGTGAAACTGCGATATTTTTTGAGCGTTAACTACGATTTCTACCATCATCCTTTAGTGTTTCCTTGACTTAGCGCCTACGTCCGAAATCATTCCAGTGGTGTTGAGTGTTAATCATTTTTCGCTGACTCATTGTCATTTTGGGCAGCTGTTTCATGACCTACATGACGCACATGTCATGACCTATCATTTATGTTTGTCATACACTGTTGTCATACTATGCCAATTTTGGTACATACCAAGTTAACGAAGCGACCATGTGAGCACCAAGACGTAGGCAGCTGTTTCATGACCTACGTAACACACATGTCATGATATTAATGTCATGACCTATCATTTATGTTCGTCATACACTCTTGTTATAGTATGCCAATTTTGGTAAATAGCAAGTTAACGATGCGACCATGACAGCACCAAGACGAAGGCGGCTAGATAGATAGATAGATAGATAGATAGATAGATAGATAGATAGATAGATAGATAGATAGATAGATAGATAGATAGATACTGTTAAAGTGGCAAATGTTCGCCAAGAAATGCTTCGCATAGAAAAATGCCGCAGCGAAAGATACAAAAATAAGTAATTGCTTTTAACCTTCCGAACTGCACAATTGGTTATAACGGATGCGGTAGTGCAAGGCGCAGGTATATTATTGTCGAGCATGGGTATTTACCGTACCAGTGAATATAGGTGAGAAGATATTTACACAACATTAAAAAAGTCACAGTTTCGCCCCAAAGGCGGAACATCCATTGCGATAGCAAATTAGTAGAGGGCTATACGGAGTTTAGAATAGTAGTTTTATCGGTTGTGTAAACTGTGCTTGTGTCAGCGCACACAAACAAATATCAATAGATCACACTCGATGACCACACACAACTGCTCTCGCAAATTGCAGGACGCTTGAGCTTCGCCTTTAGGAGCGGGACGCGATGGCGTTATCGGGCCCCGTTCGCATCGCATTTTTCTTTATGAGTAGGCTTCACTGCAACACAGAACGTGTGAAAGCCAGCTTACAAAAACCAAGCTTACACGGATCCCCTTGAAGTGTGCTTCACTTTAAACAAAAATGCATTGCTGGGAAAATGCTTTCCAGGGGTAATATAAGCCGTCTTATATTAAAATGTGAAGGCCCTTGGATCTTTTTTTTTATTATTTTATTATTTTTTGCTTCCGCCCCGACGCGCGCGCGTGTTCAAAAAGCATTAGATAGGCTAAGCCCCAATTTGACCTGCCGAGGATGCGAGCGCTATCTAGACATGATTTTCGCAAGTACGCTACCCGAGCGCGCCGATGTTGGTCTGCTAGAAACGCTGGAAAAAGGGTTTGTGTTTCAGTTTCCTCGTGACAGAATAATGTTTTCTCGTACATTCAAATTACAATCCGGCGCCACCATGTCTTTAGGTTGTGGTTATGCCGTACTTTGCCATTTTTCTGACGGATTTCACTGTGACAAATTTCATTTTTGTTCACTAACACCTTGCTCCACGCGGAGGGCCTGCGCGGTCGGGGTGGTTCGGGATGATTCAGTCCTTCGCTAACACCTTGCGCCACGCGTAGGACCAGCGCGGTCGGGTTGGTTCGGGATGATTTTCTCAGTCACTGACGCCGACACCTACGCCAACACTGGCGCCGACGCCGGATTTTCTGCGGCACGGGGCCCTCAACGCTATCGCATTAAAACGCTGGCGTAAGCAAGCGCGCCAGCAGCAATGAGCGAAGGTTCGTGTGGTCTGTCGCTTCAACGGAAACTGAGCGGCGAAAGCACCGCGCATACAAAGGTAGGAGCCGTGTTGCAGATCGCTTTCAAGATACAGTGCGCGCGACTGCCGGCAGCAGCGCAAAGTACAAGTACAGTCGTGAGCACGCTTAGCGTAAACACGGGAGCGCGTGCCGAGCGGTGCTATCAGCGACACTTACCGATGCGAACGCGAAGTTCTGCACAAGCGCAGTATTTTTGCGGCGTGGCTATTTTACTATCGCGCGCATTGCGTCATCGGAGTGCACCGTCGTCGTCTGCTATGTGTTGCATCGGTTGCTATCGTCGGGCTTGCCACGATCTGCCAGTTAGGAACAATGAAACAAGAGCTGGCTAGGTCTGTAAGCGCCAGTACCGGCCTTCGATTTACTTTTAGCTTAGACTTTGCGTGTCTGCAATACCAAATAAACGCCCATTGAATTACGTTTTAAAACTAAATTACTACGTTACTGCGTCTCTTGCTTGCTTCTGAAGCTACTACCGTTCTTTCTTTTTCACTTTGTCTTTATTTCAGAGCGTTGCGTGGGTTCCAGCTTTCGCCCCGCTTTCCGCAACAATTACTTACAGCAAAACATGTAAATAATAAAATAGAGTCAGTACTCTAGTCTTCCAAATTACGTATCGTATTATCGGATGTGACCGAAGTATAATACAAGAGAAACTAGCCTTGCCAGGTAACAATTATAAAACGTTTATTTGCTTAAAACGCGCACGAGGAATTGCATGTGTCAACAACGCCTCAAAAAAACATTAAATAGCAAGTAAAGAAACAAAAAATAGTGGCAGCACTTGAGTTTAGTAGCGAGTCATTTCACCATTCCCAGCCACGACAGCTGCCATTCGAGATGGTAGTGAGGCATACAGTGCTGGCATATGTGATTGGTCAGCACGAAGGCACTCCCACTGCTGCCGAACTACTTCCCATAAGACGTCTGCAGTCGTGGCGTAAATCGGTTTCTTCGCAATGTCAGCTTTCATACGGCCCCATACATTTTCTATTATATTCATGTCGGCGCCTTTTCGTCACCACTCTAGCACGGGATCTGTTTCTCTGAGAGATATTGTTTCACAACCCTGCCCGTGTGAACTCGTGCCTGGTCGTGTTGGAACAGAAAATTTCGGTCAGGAAACAAGTCTCATCAACAGGAAACACATTGTCCAGACTACGACAATACTTCGCCAACGTCAAAGTGCCGTGGATACGTTGCAATGGGCCCAGGCTATGTCGGGATATGAAGCCCCATACATTCACGCTTGTTCTCCCACTGGACAACACACTTCGCACGTTTTCAGCATTGTATCTGTAACACAATGTCTTATGAAAATTTACCTGATAGATGATGAACAAACGTGCAAGTAAGTCAGCCTTACCGGGTGGCGGAGAGTCGCCAAACACGCACCCTCTGGTCCGGTCGCGTGGGAAAAATAGACTCATCAGAAAAGATGACGCGACTCCAGTCCTCGCTTGTCCATGGAGCAAGATGCAAAGCAAACTCCAGCCTTGCGTTCTTGTTCGCCGCTGTCAGTAATTGTTTACGTGCAGCCATGCAGCTGCGAAACCTTGCATCCATCAGTCGACGGCGAACTGTAGAATCTGAAGCATCGAGGTCTAAGGCTTCACGAATTGCTCTAGCGGGAAGGAAAGGATCCTGGACCACGGCTGCGATGATTAACACATCTTCATTGACCGTCGTAGATCATGGTGGTGGTGCCCGGGGGGCATCGCGGATGCGTCCTTCATGCTTAAAAGCCGGAATTATTCTATTCACAGTCTTCAATGGCCTGTCAACCAATGCTCCGATTTGACGTTGGGTATACCCCTTATATGTAAGATGCACAATTTCATGCCTCTGCTTCTCGGGAACCCTAGCCATGGCAATATGCCGTCACTTGTGGGACGTTCAGAAACAGCGTCTCTATTTATATATTTGCTCGTAGTATGCTGGGTGATGGCGTTATCTTTATTATAAAACGTGCGGCAGCCGGCGCGCAACATAGCAGACGACGAAGGCGCTTTCCGATGACGCGATGCGCGCGGTGGTAAAATAACCACGCCGCAAAAATACTGCTTATGTGCAGAACTTCGCGTTCGCATCGATAGACGTCGCTGATAGCACCGTGCGGCACGCACTCCCGTGTTTACGCTAAGCGTGCTCACGACTACGCAGTTGCTGCAGAGCAGAAGCCGCACCCCCACCCTCCCACGCTGCCTTCCCGCTTTCATTCTTTCGCGTGCGCGATTCCGGTTGTCCTTGCGCCTGCTCGCAAGATACGCATTAGGTGCCACAGCGCACAGTCGCTCCCGCTCCCTCCCTGCCTTTCGCGCAACGGAAGACGTCGCGTTTGCCCTCCGCCGTGCGTTCGCTCCCCGTGCAAGCGCGCGTCCTTCACGTGCTTTCACGCGCACATACAGCATACAGAGCGCGGCGACAATTTTATCGCCCTGGGACTTTATGCGGAACCTCACGGTGATGGCGACGACGACGGCGCTGACGACGCCGACGGCATAAATCCGCTTGGGGCGTCCATATAATTGCTATCGCAATAAAATGCAATGTACTTTGTACCGCATACTGTCGGCATTACAAAGTCATCAGCGGTAACATACCACTATCGTTGAAAAAAAAAGTGCCCAGTTTTTAGATTCTACCGGTTCTAAGTCATGGTCCAGAAACTTTGAAGTGAACAAAGAAGCTGGAGGAGTTAAGTGCCGTGGAACGACGTGTGGAAGGAAATATGTTAGGCGTAATATTCCAAGCCTGGAAGGCAACGGTCAGGGAATAAAGAGCAGACGGTGGTTCTAGTTGGCAATAAGACGCAGAAATGGAGTTGTGCGGGACATGTGATGCGTATGGCTGACAACGGGTGATCGATTAGAGTTGCACAATAGGTGCCAAGACAACGGAAGTGCAGTTCATGACAAAATAGAACTAGGTGGTGTGATGAAACTAGAAAATTTACAGTCATAGGATAGGCTAAGGTGTCGCACTACAGGGGTAATTAGAGATCGCTGGGAGAGGCTTCCGTCCTGCAGTGGACTAAAATAAGCTGCTGATTATGATGATGAGCGTTTTGCCCCGACGAAAATGTCTCTGCCACGGCCGGCAATAAAACCGGAGTCCTAGCGCTAAGTACCAGAACGCATTACCCGGTGAACTCGAGGTCTATACTTTTTTTTCGCTTGGGTGCCACTGGGCATAACGTCATAACGGAGTATGCTGCATGCCGGCCCGTTTCATGCCGATACTGCAACAGTGACTTATAATATGTTGTCCATAAACCATCTTTCATAGTCTTCTATTTGATCACTCTTCAATTTCACACTTTCAAGAACATTTTCTCGAATCGTATTTGTCCCAGGACACGTCCAAAGTAGATGGCGGGCATGCACTGCAGACGCAGGAGCAGAGAAGCTCGGACACTGGACAATGTCTTTAATAAGGTCAACCCCAAGCCCAAGTAAAGGCGGGTGTAAAGGCCGCTCCGGCCCGAAGTCTCCGAAGGAGAGACTTCCTCCACCCGAGAAAGATTGTGGGAAAGGGAGCCGACACGCGTGGGGATGAGGGCACTCGTGTCACGCCGGAGGAGGAATTTTGGGGCAACAGAAACGGAGCGGGGGTGAGAGTGAAGGGAAGGAGGAGGAGTTATGGTTGTTGAGAAAGAGTGAGCAATGCGATCCATGAGGTCATCGTTGTAGCCATGACCATGTGCCTGCATCCAGTAGACAGCAATGTTAACACATGTAGAATTGTGAATTTTGTATAGGTGGTCACAAATACACAATGTTTTCGTTACTTATTTAAAATGTTTACCTGCGCCGAGGCTATCAGTATAGATGTGGGCTTCGTTGATGTTAGGCAAGTTGACAAGGGTTTCTATGGCATCGTGTATAGCCCGCAGCTCAAATAATAATGGGTCTGAAAATTCTGTGGCATAGCGGCGAGTGGCTCGGATCTCAGGGTGTGTCGGACTTGAGAAGGCTATCTGTCCGCCTTTTGAGTTAACCGCCACGTCCATGTGTATCGCACAGCGTCCCGTATGTACGGTTGTTTCAGTTTTTACAATTGGTTGAACCCGGCGGCGGAGCTTTGTCGTCTTGTTATTGGTTAGGAATGTATACTTCCATGCAGGGCGATTGTCCAAGTTCGTAGTCGTGGCCCAATCTCCGTAGAAGTAGGAAGGTCGCAGTGCTCTACACTTGCAAATGGTCACTTAGCAAGCATCTTGGATTTCTTCGCTTAAACCGACTTCCAGAATGCGGGGGATCAGCATAGCTCATTTCTTAAAATGCGTTGCACAACCTCTTTCAAAGAAGTTACTTTGTAACACCTGAATAATTAGCCAGTTAGACATGCATATATATTATAGAAAAAACTTATAGACTTAGAGTGAAGACAGCTGCTCCGCATTCGCAGCCGCGCTTCGCCAGCTGTTTGCCGAGAGACCGATGCTGTTGACGGCAGATTTCATCCGATTATATTATTTTGTTAACAGGTGAACACAACAAATCATTAACAAACTGTTCGAAATGATGTAAGAGAGGGTTTTCCAGCGTTGCGAAGTATTCACTTAAAAATGCCGGTTATTATAGGCCACATTACGATTAATTTGCAGAAAGTTTCGATAACATTTGAAATGCTGTTTTAGAAATACTGTTATAGATACACCGTCAAAACTAATATTCTATGCAACAAACAATTTTGACCTGTGTAGCCTATCTCAAGTATTTCACGCACTTGATCTTTCTCCCAGCCTTTAAGTCGTCTGTTTTCTTGTATGAGCTAAAATTTCATTTCATGATCTTACGCCTAGTTATAGAATATAGGTTGGATATATTCCACTGTGAAATGGGACGATAACATGTTCTATAAGCAGACGTTCTATCATAGTACTAAATAAGATGTGTTGAAAATACTGGGGACAACTTTGTGCGGGAATTCAGGCTCGTTGTTGATGATTTATCTTTCTCTCCTGCCAGCTTGCTCCTTGCTTTCCTTTCCTCTATTTAAGGCGTATATATGTTTTCAAACCAAGTAATAATAATAATAATAATAATAATAATAATAATAATAATAATAATAATAATAATAACAACAATAATAACAACGCCCTCCTTGCATGTGTTAGTGCATGCAGATCTTTATACAACATAAATATTTTCACCCACGTCCAGAGGCGCACCATCTTCCAGCTTATCCAGTAGCAAAGCATTTAACGCTACCTACGTCTAGACATACGAGTAGATGATATACGTCTACATTTACGTCTAGGTTGTTACGTCTCAGCCTGGACAAGCGCATACCTTGGACGTTTCCCATGAGGCGGTTCATTCATCAGCGCGCAATCAGGCGTGCCATAGACTGTGACGCGCTAACAAAGGAGATCGCGTCGAGTCAACAACAACCACCACCATCGATGGAAACGGTAATTACCTTGAAGATTACTACTAATCCTGATCCCGACAAGAGGGCCGTCACGCAAGGCCCACTAATTGATGAAAGCGGATATCGTCGCCCAAAACTGTGGGAACAGCTTCGAGCTAAGTTTCCCAGGTGGCGACGCATACTCAAGAATGCGGGAGTTGGGGTGCGGCTTTGGAGGCGGGCCCGGCGGAACGGATCCAACTATTGGGATTGGCCGAGCTACCGACGTCAGATTCCCGAGTCCAGTCTCCTAGGGAAGACGACGGGATTAAAAGCGGGGTTGTGTGGTGCAGTGGAGGGGTCTGACGTGTCCTAAGGCGAACTCAGACGTTTAATATGGTCCTGATGGAGTTGGCTTCCGTACCAGGGGCCAGTGTACATAATGTAAATTAAACTATTTTTCCTTATTCCTACTACCGGATGTATATTCATCCATGGGCTTGGTGGATTCTTCTTGAGCCGCAACAAGGTATGTCCGGCAGTGGACATAAAAAATATAGTATAGGCGGCGGCGGCGGCGGCGGCGGCGGCGGCGGCGGCGGCGGCGGCGGCGGCGGCGGCGGCTGCTGCTGCTGCTGCTGCTGCTGCTGCTGCTGCTGCTGCTGCTGCTGCTGCTGCTGCTGCTGCTGCTGCTGCTGCTGCTGCTGCTGCTGCTGCTGCTGCTGCTGCTGCTGCTGATGATGATGATGATGCGATTCGTCGATGCGAATTCACTTGCTTCCATATGCTTGGTTCTGAGTGCTGGCTTAGCGAGGAAATCACTGCCTTCCCCATTTTCTTGTGCAATAACAGAACGTGCATCTCACAGTAAATGAGGTTACTGTCTCAGTAATTAGGAATGCCCTATACTCGTGAACTAGTATTTTTTATTTACGTCATGCGAGATTTGTGTCCAAGAAAGTGCCGTCGAATTGCAATGGAAATTGCGGCACCCATTTGTAATCACCTAAGAGCATTCCCCTGATGTCCAAGGCCATCGGGCTCGTCGCTGTAATTTGCAATCCAAATGAAAAACATTTATGTGAGAGAAATTACCCAGCTTTCCTATTGATACACTTCAACCCTGAGTCTATATGTATGGCAGCTCCAGTGCCGTACAGCTAAACCATATCCCTACAGCCCAGCCATACGACGGACCCAATTATTTAGGAAAAAGTAGTCAAGATGGTTTTTCACAAGAATGCCGTTGCACATTGCTTAGTAACTGTTACAAAAGTGCGGCTCTGTAAGCGGGCGAATTCATGAGCCACGTTGTGATTCTCTTCATCGGTGACATGGTACACTTTAAAGTTCTCCAAAGTGACATATGCATGAATCGGTACCAACTCCTCCGAAGACGTCCACCTCGCAAACGCAATATTCAGAGGGGTTAGTGATTACCGTGGCTCAATTTTCGAAGACTTTAGTTTCACCGGAGAAATGAGGTTTGTCTTCACTTCACTTATCCGAGTGGTTGCGGCACCCATGAGCACGGCGTCGTAACTTCTGGATGCCATGTATATGTCTAATACTTTAATGCGCGGTCTGTTAATAGTGGTCGTAAACAACAAGGCTACCAGGTTTCGTTCATTTAAAACTAATTATAGCCATGTTGAGCTAGCTCATAAATGCTCAGTGCAATAAATCTCCAAAGGAGTATTAAAGCGAAGCTTACTATGTCTCACTGACTCGTCCGTGTGCGCCAAAAATGCGCTGCAGGAAAGCCAACATACACAACGGAACTATCTGAGCATCTGCGCACACAACAGAACAACGGCTGCGCATCGGCGCACACAATAGAACAACGGCGCACGGCATACGTTTCGTAGAACACTACATGTAGTTTACATTCGCAGTTGTACCGATAAGAACAAGCGCAACTGCAACGCCACTCTGCACGCGCGTTACGCAATGCATTCCCGACAGTCACCATGGCTAGGCCGCGGGTGCAGCGCACAGATGAACAAGCTGCCGTACGCGAACGTAAGCGCGCGCGCGATCGTGGCCGTAAGGTCGATCCCGTGTATTGGCAACGGCAGAGCTTCTGGCCGTCTACCACAGCCATCACAAGACAATACTGTGCAAGTGTAGAGTCGTCCGTGAAAGTGTGAGTGTGTGCCTGTAATAAACGGCTACATGGCTATGCTATACATGGCTGGCTACAAACTAAAGGCTATGCAACTTAACGAAATGTGTGTTCACTGAACTACAACGCTCAAAAAATACAATCCTAAACTATCAGTCAAATCACATACGCATCGCACCGGGTCGCTCAGCATTTCTTGGTGCGTTGCGTGGTCGTTGGCTTTGGACTTTGATTCTGTTTGCATGATAGAAAGCTTTGTGTTCGACCATCTTTCTTTAATAAAGGGGCTTTGATTTTTTATGTCGGTGACATGGCGAAACTTCGAACTCTCCCTCAAGTCAGGTGCTTGAGTTGGGAAAAACTTATCTGGAGAAAACACAACGAATGACAAGAATTTATTTCCTATTGTATTAGGTTTTCAGCTACTCCTCCCGTATGTTACGCAATATGACAAAGATGCCGTCGATTCCATGTTTGTTTATGCTTAGCGCAGTAGTATGACCATACATTATTTTTAGCGGGCTCAATATATTGTTAGTGGGATGGAAAACATTCAACAAAATATAGCTTTTCCTATATAGCCAGCGTTTAGAAAACTAGAACTCAGGCATGGACAGTCTCCCAGATTTTTTTGCGATATCGCTTGAGAACACTATAATAAGGTCGCACGTCGTCCTGAAGGGAACATCGCATTAGAAGAGTATTGCACAGGAGAGTTCATAGTGCACTGCGCAGTACTTCTGCCGGTGTCGCTGATTATCGCAGCTTAAAGGCGCTAAATTGACGCGTGATGGACGCTCGCACGATGTACCTAAAAATGCTGGAGACTGTACATATCCAAACTCTACGTTCTTCGGGTCCTGCGTTCTTGTACCCCGAAGAATGCCGTTACTTACAGTGGTTAAGATGATCCTTATAGTTATGTACTGGGCCCCCCTCCCCCCCCCCCCCCCCCCACAGGGCGACGTGTATGTTTTCGGGACCTCAAAACATTGTTCGTGCCCAGAAGATGTGGATTAGGTGCACCAAAGTACACAGAATTAGGCATGCTGAGCCCATTTATTCCGTGGCCTCTGTGATGTGCCAGTCACGTGATCTTGGGTCAGCGGTGAATGATTGAAAGAAGATGAAGAGGCGCACTGTTCGTTGCTCGGTCTGCACTTGTGTACATTTCCTGACTATTTGAATCGTCAAATAATGGACTGTGTTTCTTTTTGCTGCTTTTAATGTTATGTGCTCGTTATGTCTGTGGCACATATGTGTTTTTTTTCGTAACGCTGGTGTTTGTGATCTCTTCCAATACGCTATAAGCGAAAGCTGCTTTTGTGGGATGAAATTGTTAATTTTCCTACCTTTTTGCCTTCATGAATTAGCCGACCACGCTCGTTTCCGCGTGACGTCTTCCCCTTTGGAGTCGGTATTTAGAAAATGAAACAGTTTCTGGACATGATTTTACGTATTTTTGCTTTCTAATTTGTCTGAACCAAAAAACTAAGGCCTTATATGATATGTCTTATAGATTATAGACTAACTTTTACGTTATTGCGTTCTCATCTGGCCCTACTATCTGTGGCTATAGGCCTGTTATTGCAATGACGCCGCAGTCAGTGGCGGCGAAATCGCTTTTACCTACGCCTGGTCTTCTTATTTTGAACCACGTCTTAATTAACTGCGCCTGCAATGAACGAAGCTGCCATGGCCGCAACTCAAACAAATGACACTGCGTTTTAAAAATAAGGGCCACAGTTTTGAAGGTTTCATGAGAGCGGTTGTACTTTCTATTGCGTCCAGCCACAGCGAGGTTGCTGGCACTATCCAGTCTTGTATTTTCCTACTGCTCTACTCGCCGGAAACGGATGTATAATTTATTATGGCTTCAACTGATACCTCATTTAAGCGAACGCTTATCCGCCTTGCAATCGCAGGTTGCGCCTCTCCGAAATGTGGCGAAAACGAAGTTCCCGTGAGCGGCAAGGCTCGGCAAGACGTGTTCTGCAGGTCCATGTACACACCCCATTCGGTGTTGAAGCAACTGCGTGAATGCGTCTGCAAGCGCCACTTCGTCCGCAATTCATGGGGGGAGTGCGTCCCCAAGAAAAACTGCCGCCGCTGCAAGTCTCGCCGACAAAAAGACTGGCACTTGTGCTCGTCGAGCTGCCCCGTCACCGGAAACAAAACCATCAGCTTATTTTGCCGCACATTGTGCGCTCCTGGATGTGACTGTCCTCCTGGTTGGGTTGTGTGAGTAGAAGTTCTCTATTTAAAGCGTGTAGCTTCTTTTGTTTGTTTGAAACTAACCGCGATTTTTATAGGGTGTTTAACCGTTACGTGGGCTGATCTCGAAGAGGTGCAGTCTAGCTCAGTAGCAAACATTGTGAATAAACCATAGACGGTGATTGAAGTATGGCAATACCCCGAACAAACCAGCCAACCATTGGACAAATGAAGGAGCATTTTGCTTACCAGGTCTGACGATCTATCACCGACCACCGACCATCGGTCATTGACCGACCCCGAAAACGGGCTAAAGAGGCAAAGAAAGGCATTCGCTTTTAAACCGCACTAGTGTGCCGCGAGGCACACGCCCCCGCTTAGGCTGAGGACAGCCACGTTACCTGTTACGGTGGCCGCCATTTTCTTGCATCCGCCGGTTGCGGGGCTCGATTTGGTATAAGATAGCTGCTGCTCGTTGCAGGTGCTTGTACAGCATGTCACGTTCGATATTCTTTCCTTTTCTTGCGTAGATAAAAAGTTAATGTGAACATTCAGTGGGCGCATCCTTTGTAACTTTGCTATGTTTTGTACTTTTTCCAGTTTAACACTCCCCTACAACTATGCATTAGAGCGATTCTAGGTATGCCAATAAAATAAATAAATTGGCAATAATAACGCGAATATCATTGTAAGTGCAACGCATTTTAGGGGCCCGGGCTGTCGACGTGTAATGTGACCTCATATTGTGGTCCCGCGCGAAAACAGGGTCAAAACAAGTGCAGAATTCATCAAAACCGGTTCAACATAAGCTAACATGATTCAGATTAGTGTAAAAGATTGTAATAATCAACTAATAAGCACTATAGTTAGCAGAAACTAGTTAAAATCTTGTAATGTGGTCTCATGTCGCCGTGGTCACACGCAAAATCAAGTTCTCAAAACAGGGTCAAAAGAAGTGCAGAATTGATCAAAAACGGTTCAAAATAAGCTAACATAATTCAGAATAATTTTAAAGATAGGAGTATTTATGAATTTATCGAAAATATTTAACATAATTTCATTAAAATTGCTTCTATCATTAGCAAAGGCTTTGGCTCCATGTACGTGTGAGTTTGGCTCCATCTGCGTGGCGGTTTCCCACCAGTTGTGGCTTAGCACAGGGAGCTAAGTGTACAAACGATAGTATCAGAAGTGGGATTAGACATGGATAAATGGAGTATAGAAAAACATTTTACATCTTGGCTTGGTCTTGTCCTAGCAATAAAATTACCAGTGGCAAGGTATTTGATACTAGGACAAATAAAGTAAAAAATAAAGTGAGTATGTCTTTCAGGATGGCCAAACGGATGATGGATTTTTAAATACAAGATAAGCACAGGATAAGACAAGATAAACACAAGGGAAAGACCGGCGAATCATTTCTTCGCAATTCCGCAGCTTTCACGTTGAGTAGAACTAGATTACCACCGAGTTTAGCATGGCTACTGTCCCGGACCGGTACCCAATTTAAGACTGCATTATCTCTGGAGCTGTCACAATCAACGATTGTCACGCCTGACGAGTTTTTTAGAGATATATAGGTGACCACGATGACGACAGGCAACAGTCGTACAACTTCTTCGCTGTCACCGTAAAGCTTCTGTCATTAGCTGGCGTCGTCACACCAGCGCCATCACACCTTCTTAGCCAGTGCCGTTGCACGCAGCGGTAAGGTTGCTATTGCATGCCCATAGACAGGACAGATAAACACGGACATTGCGGAAAATTGAAGATGTAGCCGAATGATGAAAATAACTGCTGGCGATGTACGCATGCGCGGCATTCTGACGTCCACCGGCACTAATACGCGTTGACGACTACTTGTACGGAGCTATACGGAGTAGGGATATTAGTTTTATCGGCTGCATAAATTTGACACATTCGCGCACAAGCAAACATGAATAGATCACTCTCGATGACCGCAGACAATTAACCACTGTCAAAACGCTGGCGTGAGGAAGCGCACCCGCCGCAGCAAGCAAAGTTCGTACGGAAACTGAGCGGCGAAAGCACAGAGCATACAAAGGTCACAGCCCTCTGGAGATCGCTTTCAAGATACGGTGCGCGCGACAGCCCGCACCGGCGCAAAGTACAAGCACGCATTTGTTGGCAGAGTAGAAGCCCCCCCTCCCAACCCACGCTGCCTTTCCACTTTCCTCCTTTCGCGTGGGAGATTGCGTCGCCAGTTCCCTTTGCACCGGTTGCAAGATATGCATTTGGTGCCGCAGCACAGCGTGCCCCCCCCCCCCCTCCCTCCCTCCCTCCCATACCCCCACGGCGTTTCGCGCGGAAAGTTGCCTTTGCTCTCCGCCGCGCGCTCGCTCTCCGTGAAAGCGCTTGTCCTCTGCGCGCTTTCAGTCGCACATTCGGCGCGCAGCGGCGATTTTATCGCCCTTGGACTTTATACGGAACCTCGCAGCGACGGCGGAAATCCGCTTGAAGTGTCCATATAATTGCTATCGCAATAAAAAGCTCGAGCGCAAGGAAGTACAGATATTACATGTTTTTATGTAAAAATACATTATGAAGAAAATCATTATAAAAAGCATATTTCAGAGCAGACATAATTCAACTTGTGATTATTATAGCTCAATCTTTCACTTTCGTACTAGTTACTGTGCCTACAATAAATCTTAACACCAGCACAAGTTTTGTTTCTGTGACCACTGAGGTAGGTGAATGCGCAGACTCTTCCTTGTGTAGGCGGCTACCAGCCCCTTGCTCATTGCTCCCTTGTGATCTGTACACGTGTTCAGGCACGGTTGGTCTGCTTTCCGAAGTTATTCAGTGAGGGATTGGAGTGGCGACTTCATCGTGTGTACTTTGTTCATGCATACGCAATAACGTCCGTCAACTGCTTTTCGTGGTTCTTCAGGGGGCAGATCTATTCACTGCTTGCATGGCGCAGGTTCCGCCCGTCACTCACATATTCACTGAGAGTTGTCAACGAGGCATATTCATTGATAGCCACTCCAAGGAGAGCATCCTTGGACTGGGAGCTGGATGCGGACTTTAAAATCGAATAACTTTTTGTAGCTTGTCGCATTTCTTAAAAGTGCGTCATAATTATGGCAGAAGCGGTTAAATTATGCCTGATTTAGGAGGTTTTAAAAGTGCATCGGTCTGCCTCACCCTGCCACTGGGCGCTATCCAATTAGCTCGAGCCTCCTGCATTAAACATCGGATTGCCAAGTTATGATAACGAAGTGCTTCCTTTTCGTGGCGCACGCAGCAGATTTTTTGAGCTTTGTGGTAGCCGTCCAAGGATGTTATCTACCTCCCGAACCAACATCAAATGCAAAATTTTATACATTAACGAACATTCCTCTAGGAGGTATTGCAGACAATTGACAAGTATTTTGTGATAGTCTGCACGCCAGCAGTGAAATATGATTGCACAAAAAATGGCCACACATGATTCATCTCGCGATGCTGGTTGCTCACGGTGTAATAACTTACCTGCCCTTAATTGTACGAACATCCATCTATAAAACTGTGAATGCCGCATTGAAAGAAAGTGTAAGAAATTTGAATGAATTAAAATTTTTACCACCTTTACGCAAATAAAATCAACGTTCCGTATGATACGAATTGAATAGTTAATTTCATACGGAACGTTTTCTGAAGTATCGAAATCTTGGCCGACATTCTTAACCGACAAGTCAGTTAATGATATCTCAAAATAGTGTAGTCTTGAAGAACTTCCGCCGTGAAATGCAGCCTTATTGGGGCACCACCAATTTTCTTGTTTTTTTGGATTTTTTTTTTTGTCAGTGGCGCAGATAAATGACGATATCAACGCAGTTTTACTTTTATTGCGATAGCAATTATATGGACACTTCAACCGGATTTCTGCCGTCGGCGTCGCCGTCGCCGTCGCCGTAGCCGTCGCCGTCGTCGTCGCCGTCGCCCGTCGCCGTGAGGTTCCGTATAGATAAAATCTTCACCGCGCGCCGTATGCCCGAGCGCAAAGCGTGCTGGGACGCGCGCTATCACGGAAGAGCGAACGCACTCAATCCCTACGCGCAAGCAACGAAGCGGGAAGCCAGCGCCGGAGGGAGCGGGGGGGGGGGGGGCACTTCTACTGTGCCAACAACCGCGCTCGTCGCTCGACCGCACGGTCTCTTATCTCTCCCACGCGCAAGCAAGGAAGCGGGAAGCCAGCGCCGGAGGAAGCGGGGGGGGGGGGGGGGGCGCACTTTTCTTCTGCCAACAACCGCGCTCGTCGCTCGCCGCACCGTCTCTTATCTCCACACAGCTCTGACCTTTATGCGCCGTTTCTGTTGCAGCGATAGACCGCACGTACCTTCGCAAGCAGCGGCGTATGCTTCCTGCCAGCGTTTGACAGTCGTTGTCTGCAGTCATTCAGTGTGATCTCTTCATGTTTGTGCGCGCTCACACCACGCTGTTTATTTCCATTAGTAATAGTCGGGTCACATTTTCCAACACACGCTACACATGTAATGCTGCCCGGATCGGCATGCAGCGCTACAGGTGTGTCCCTTCGCACGCGCGCTGCCCACGGGAGCGCTTCTCATCACACCACCGTTCACACGCGCCTTCTCGTGGTCATCGAGTCTCTCTTCATGTCGGTCTACTTACGCCGCAGCACACCTGCTTACTTAATCAGCTCATGTTTACTACAATTCATATTGTTACCAAAGCCGCTCACCTTACTTCGTATGACATTGCTGTGTTGCTATCGCATTCATTGCTTCGCCCTTAGGGCGAAACTGTGACATTTTTTATTGCGATAGCAATTATATGGACACTTCAACCGGATTTCTGCCGTCGGCGTCGCCGTCGCCGTCGCCGTCGCCGTGAGGTTCCGTATAGATAAATCTTCACCGCGCGCCAGCGTGCTGGGACGCGCGCTATCACGGAGAGCGAACGCACTCAATCCCCTACGCGCAAGCAACGAAGCGTGAACCAGCGCCGGAGGGAGCGGGGGGGGGGGGGGGGGGGCACTTCTACTGTGCCAACCACCGCGCTCGTCGCTCGACCGCACGGTCTCTTATCGCTCCCACGCGCAAGCAAGGAAGCGGGAAGCAGCGCCGGAGGAAGCGGGGGGGGGGGGGGGGCGCACTTTCTTTTTGCCAGCAACCGCGCTCGTCGCTCGCCGCACCGTCTCTTATCTCCACACAGCTCTGACCTTTATGCGCCGTTTCTGTTGAAGCGATAGACCGCACGTACCTCGCAAGCAGCGGCGTATGCTTCCTGCCAGCGTTTTGACAGTCGTTGTCTGCAGTCATTCAGTGTGATCTCTTCATGTTTGTTTGTGCGCGCTCACACCACGCTTGTTTATTCCATTAGTAATAGTTGGGTCACATTTTCCAACACACGCTACACATGTATGCTGCCCGATCGGCAATGCAGCGCTACAGGTGTGTCCCTT
This sequence comes from Dermacentor silvarum, assembly GCF_013339745.2. Taxonomy (NCBI): domain Eukaryota; kingdom Metazoa; phylum Arthropoda; class Arachnida; order Ixodida; family Ixodidae; genus Dermacentor; species Dermacentor silvarum. The sequence goes on along the minus strand of NC_051162.1, from coordinate 106,148,697 downwards.
CGCACGCGCGCTGCCCACGGGAAGCGCTTCTCATCAACACCACCGTTTCACACGCGCCTTCTCGTGGTCATCGAGTCTCTCTTCATGTCGGTCTACTTACGCGCCGCAGCACACCTGCTTACTTAATCAGCTCATGTTTACTACAATTCATATTGTTACCAAAGCCGCTCACCTTACTTCGTATGACATTGCTGTGTTGCTATCGCATTCATTGCTTCGCCCTTAGGGCGAAACTGTGACATTTTTTAATTTGCATGTCCTCGCTGAAGTATGGAGTTTTGGATACGTAGATTTAAGGAGTAGGAGGGGTCATAGAGCCACTGCTGCCTCCGAGGAAGAACTAAATCTGACGTACAAAAATGTTGCGTATTTGCGATAGAATTTACGATATCAGTACGCATAGTTATTTATCACAA